>NC_091747.1:27398491-27688491 GCF_043380555.1 Nothobranchius furzeri | reverse complement strand
GTTTTATTATTACAGATGTTTTTGAACATGTTACATGAACAGAAAATGAGAAGATGGTAAGGAGACAAGATTATTAATAATACGTTATAATTATTTACAGATCAAAACCAGTATGGACCAGTTATGTACGGTTAAAGCAGGATTAACCTGAGTGACTCTTCCTGGATCATTTATTTAAACTGAGTGAGCAGGAAGTCTTTAACAGGGCAGCTGGATCTGCTGCAGGAGGATCCAGACGTGGATGGAGGGCTGGAGCAGACCCGTGGCTGGACGTTTCTGGCCAGAGGAACATCATACAGGACGGTCTGCAGAGAGAGCTGTGGGACGCTTCCTCTCACTGTCCACTCCATCGTCCATCTACAGGGCCTGCTGGGCTGGCTCAGACGACGGCTGTTACATCTCTAAGATGTATTCAGAAACATGAAAGGAGATGGTTTATGGATCCACTGGTATAACAATTGTGACTCTTCAGCAAATAAAACCACGGTGTTGTTTTTAATAGAGGTTCCTACATAAATGACTTGCCTGTTTACAGTAGTGGTGGTCTGCTGGTACCTCCTCCACACACATCTTCCTCAGGCTCATCCTCCAGACCCACAACTTCACCAGCACAGAGGCAGATGTGCAGATTAGTGTGTTTTAGGCTCAGCACAACTATCAGAGGGCTTGCTTTCAACTGCCATTTTGTTCTGTTATGACTCTTAATGAACTTATTTCATTTTTGGCCTTGTACCTTTTAAATCCTAATTGATGCAAATTGCCATTTATTTTAATGGAGACGCCACATTGAGTGCAATTAAGGCTTTAACAGCATTTTACAAGCGCTTATTCTACTTCCAAGACACAAACTTGAGTTTTGCTTATTTAGCTTCCCCTTTTTAGCTTGTTTTTTAATCATGTGTTTGTCCAAACACGTGATACTTCCCTTTGCACGTCTGTAGCGTCTCTTGCTAGTAGCTTACTTCCAACCGTCTCCTCTGAGGCAGTGTAGTGTTCTACTATGCCGGCTTGTTCACAAACACGAGAGACGCGAGCGTTTCTTTTACTGATGTTTAATGTGGTCTTGCACCTTCTTTAACTTTACACCAGAACAACACTGTAGAACTAATGAAAAGCATAAATTATGTACAAATTATTAACTCACTTGCTTTAAGCTTGCTAAAATATAGAATGTACAAAATAAAAAATAAACACACCACTTTGGCCTGCTAGTAGACAAACCAGTAGACTCGAAAACGTTAATTTTTTTCCTGAAATGTCCTTAATTGGCACAAAATTGGCTCGTTTGCATCAATAAAGTCTCAAAAGCTAGAGAAACAGGAAGTGATGTCACATCACTCTTAAACAGAACTTATCTTTGATTACTCATTATATACCCTTTATCCAACCTTTTTTAATAAACCTTTTTGAACTGCCATTCGTTAACCTTCTTCCATTCATTCACTACCATCACAACCAGACACCATCCCTCTGTATTCATCCCTTTTATTTTACATTATTTTATTTCTCTTTGTGTTCTCCCCTCACCACTCCTAGATGCCAGAGAGGACGTCACAGTTGAAGACAATTAAAGTTGTGCTGCAAGGAGGACAAAGCTGTGTTCAAGGAAGAGCTGCATGAATATAAAATGGTGTCATCAGCATATAAGTCTGTATGAGAACTGTCACCAGCATGAACAATGTTATTAATACAGATTCTGAATAAAGTTGGGCCCAGTATCGACCCTTGAGGAACGCCCATAGATAGAGGTAGAGGAGCAGGTTGGTAACCCTCTGTTCTCACTGGCGTACGACCTCAGATATAACTTCTGAACCATACCACAGATGTCTGAGAAAGTCCTTTATGTTTGAGCCTACTGAGTAAGATGTTATGGTCTACAGAGTCAAAGGCTTTAGCAAAGTCAACAAACACAGGTACACAATATTCCTTATTGTCAATGGCACATGTGATGTCATTTAGCACTTTCAGTGTTGCAGAGACACATCCATGGCCAGTTCTGAAGCCAGACTGTATGGGGGTAATGATACTGCTGGATTCCATATAGTGAGTTAGCTGTTGGTTGGCAAACTTTTCAATTACTAGAGAGGCATGGCAGGATAGAGGTAGGCCTTTAATAGCTTAGGTCTGAATGATCTCCCCCTTTAAAGGCTGGAGTATCAGATGCCGATTTCCAGTCCTGCAGAAATGCACCAGTTTGTATGGACAGATTAAGTTCAATTCAATTCAATTTTATTTATATAGCGCCAAATCACGACAAGAGTCGTCTCAAGGCACTTCACATAATAAACATTCCAATTCAGGTCAGTTCATTAAGCCAATCAGAAATAATGTTTCCTATATAAGGAACCCAGCAAATTGCATCCAGTCACTGACTAGTGTCAGTGACTGGATTGTTATCAGGTATATTGTTATCAGTGCTGTACAGTCACTGACTAGTGTCAGTGACTGTACAACAATCCTCATACTAAGCAAGCATAAAGCGACAGTGGAGAGGGAAACTCAATTTTAACAGGAAGAAACCTCCAGAGAATCCCGGCTCACACACGAACACACACACACACACACACACACACACACACACACACACACACACACACACACACACACACACACACACACACACACACACACACACACACACACACACACACACACACACACACACACAGACTAGTAATGTGTCTATAGTTATATTGTGATGTCTAAGTAAATATTCTATTTGGTGAGAGATAAACTTTATTGTATTTATCCTAGTGGATCTATAATTAAACGGATAAACTAGTAGTAGCACATCCAATGTCAAGGAAAGCAAAAAGTTATTATCAGGAGAGGGAGAATGTTTTAGTGGTTAGCAGCAGTGCGCTAGTCGATGGCCCCCTCCGAGGCCACCACAGCTCAGCAGAACGTCGTTGTAGCTTCTTCTGGGGAGAAAAACACTTACAGAGAAAATAAAGTTAACAGCTGAAATTGCAGAAAATATTACAGTTAAAGAGCAGATTGTAGAAGAAAGCAGTAGAGTGTGAAAAGTGGTCAGTGTATCCTCCAGCAGTCTAAGCCTATAGCAGCATAACTACAGAGATAACTCTGGATAACCTATCCTATTTAGATGGAGGCATGTTGGAGGCAGGGCAAGGGAGAGCCGTCGTTACCGACTGTACACTCCACCTCCCTCTACTCCCCCACTTGTCCAGATTTAGGCTAACATCAGATTTTAACCATAAACCCTATCAAATAAAAATGTTTTAAGCCTATTCTTAAAAGTAGACAAGGTGTCTGCCTCACAGACTAAAGCTGGGAGCTGGTTCCACAGGAGAGGAGCCTGATAACTAAAAGATCTGCCTCCCATCCTAATTTTAGATATTCTGGGAACCACCAGTAGACCTGCAGTCTGAGAGCGAAGTGCTCGGTTAGGAACATATGGAACAATCAGATCACTGATGTATGATGGAGCTTGATTATTAAGAGCTTTATATGTGAGAAGGAGGATCTTAAAATCTATTCTGAATTTAACAGGTAGCCAATGTAGGGAAGCTAAGACAGGAGAGATATGATCTCTCTTTTTAATTCTCATCAGAACTCTAGCTGCAGCATTTTGGACAAGCTGAAGACTTTTAACTACATTCTGTGGACTTCCTGAGAGCAATGAATTACAGTAATCCAGTTTTTCAGCATCACTCCTGGAAAGGATGCTTCTAATCTTAGCAATATTCCGAAGGTGGAAAAAGGAAATCCTACAAACTTGTGAAACCTGGGATTTGAATGACATTTCCTGGTCAAAGATAACACCAAGGTTCCTTACTTTGTTCTCGGAGACTAATGTAATGCCATTCAGGTCAGGCAATTGGCTAAGCAATTTCCTTTTCTGGATTTCTGGTCCAAAGATGAGAACTTCCGTCTTGTCTTGATTTAAAAGCAAAAAGTTTAGAGTCATCCAATTTTTTATGTCCTCAATACAAGCCTGTAATCTACCCAACCGATTAGGTTCATCAGGGTTAATGGATAAATATAGCTGAGCATCGTCAGCATAACAGTGGAAGTTTATCCCATGCTGTCTAATGATTTTGCCAATTGGGAGCATATATATAGTAAAAAGAATTGGTCCAAGCACTGAACCCTGTGGTACTCCGCAAGTAACCCTGGAGTATGAAGACGATTTTTCATGTACATTTACAAAATGAAATCTGCCAGACAGGTAGGATTTAAACCAGCCTAACGCTGTTCCTTTGATCCCTACAACATGTTCAAGTCTTTCTAAAAGAACATTGGGATCAACTGTGTCAAAGGCAGCACTGAGATCTAACAAGACTAGAACAGACACAAGACTCTTATCTGAGGCCATGAGAATATCATTTGTAACTCTCACTAATGCAGTTTCAGTGCTGTGATACTCTCTAAAACCAGACTGAAACTCCTCAAACAGAGCATTAGTGTTTAAATGCTCACATACTTGGATAGCCACTATTTTCTCCAGGACTTTGGATAAAAATGGAAGGTTAGATATTGGTCTATAATTCATTGGGTCATCCGGATCCAGAGAAGGCTTCTTAAGTGAAGGTTTGATTACAGCAGCCTTAAAATCCTGTGGTACATACCCATTTACTAAGGATAGATTGATTATATTTAGAATGGGGTCAGTAACCAAAGGAAATGCTTCGTTAAATAATTTGGTTGGGATTGGATCCAAAATGCATTTTGAAGGTTTAGATGAAGCCAATATTTTTGATAACTCTGAAAGCTCAACTGGAACAAAACGGTTCAAACACAGATGAGGTTCTACAGTTACCTCTGATGCTGCCTCACTTTCTGAGGAAGAAGAAATCGCATTAGGGAGGATGCTAAAGATTTTGTTTCTAATAGAATTAATTTTACTTGTGAAAAATCCCATGAAGTCATTGCTGCTGAGGGCTAAGGGAATAGATGGCTCAGAGCTATGATTCTGTGTAAGTTTAGCAACTGTACTGAAAAGAAATTTAGGATTATGCTTATTCTCCTCAATTAGTGCTGAAAAATAAGCAGTTCTTGTTTGTCGAAGCTTATTTTTATAAAGCACAAGACTATTTTTCCAGGATAGGTAGGCCTCCTCATGGCGCATAAAGCGCCATGTTCTCTCCAATTTCCTAGAGTTTTGTTTTAAGGCTCGTAAATGAGAATTAAACCAGGGAGCCAACTTCCTGTCCCTAATTACCTTCTTTTTTTTAAATAGATGGGTAATGGGTGCAGCAATAACACGTGCCACCATTTTCAGAAAGAAAGGGTCAAGAGCTTTCCAGTCCGGCTGATTTATGTGGATCTAACCTGAGTAACTCGTCAAGTACCTCATTTACCTGAAACAACTGAACGGAAATAGTTATGGAGAGGGAATCGTTGCATATAGCTGAGTCGAGGTCAGAGACCCCAGAGACGTGTGAAGCTGTAGCAAAGGCATGACCGGAGGACTTGTTGGTATTTTCCATAGTTTTGACAGTCGGCCAGAACTTTTTGGGTCAGAACTACTCATCAGAAATCGTTTTTTATAATATTCAATTTTTGCTTTTCTGATTGGCCGGGTACATTTGTTCCTTACAGATCTGAAGGATTGCCAATCCCTGATATTCTTGGATGCCTTTGCTCTTTGCCAACATTGATGTTTTAGATGAATCAGTTCTGAAAGTTCAGTGTTGATCCAGGGACTGAAACGATTTTTTACCCTCACTTTTATTAAAGTAGCGTGCCCATCTAAAATCAAGATAAAGGAGTTTTTGAAATGTGACCAAGCATCCTCGACAGTAGGAATGAGGTTAGTGTTATGCCATTGTTCTTTCGATAAGTCACGTAAAAAGTCCTGCTCGTTAAAGTTCTTCAGCATTCGTTTACTGATAATTAGGGGAGGTTGTTAATGTTTGTACCACTGTGGACACACACAGTAATACAATGGTCACAAAGGCTTTGGCTGAAAACTGCAGATGAGTATTTTGTTGGTCTGTTGGTGAGAATTATATCGATTTAATGTTCCGTTATGGAAGGACTTATTGGTAAATCTAGTTGGAGGTTGCACAATCTGGGAGAGGTTTAAAGCATCCAGCTGAAGTTACAGGAAGTAGACAGTTTGAGCACGTCCCAGTTCAAATCACCTAATAACAAGAATTCAGAGGAGGTGTAAGGGGCAACACAGGGCACAGGCAGGGGCAGATGGGGGCCTGTAGCAGCCAGCAGCAACCAACCTAGTCTAGAAGATGGTTGTGCAGTCAGGTGAGGATGCAGACACTTCACACGGCAGCAGAGAGGACCCCAACCCCCCTCTGGAGGACCGAATCAGAGCTTCATTACTACTCTGATGAGCTGCAGACGCCTCGTCTCTAATCTGCTCATTATCAGAGCTGCAGATTTAGCTGTGATTGGACGACTACATGATGACTTCATAATAAAAGTCGGTAATGAGACAGCTGATCAAAAGGAGGCAGGGGTCAGGAGGTCACTGATAACATTATCATCTTATCTCTGACACAAAGGTCGTCCTTGGAGGACAAAACCACTTTTTTACCCACTCTAGTGTGAAAGGGATGAGTCCAACTTTCTACTGTGTGACTGTCGTCAGACTTGATCAACACAGGTCATGTATGTTCTGATGGTCATGTGTGCGCTTTGTTGTTCACACTCAGCTGGTCCACAACTCATCTGCCCAAAAATAGATGATAAACTTTGGTTTAGCTTCTGTTGTCTTCTGTCCTCTTCGCTGTCCTCTTTCATTTGTCTGTTTTCTTATCCTGTCCTCCGTCTCTGCAGTTTGATCTGGTCTTTTGTTCTCCTGGTTCTGTCGGACGTTCCTCCTGCTGGTAAAACCAACAGACAGGAGGCAACATGACAAACCAGATCATAATTTTCCGGCTCTTTGCCTGGACTCAGCTGGGCTTTTTTTCCACTAAAAGACACAGCAGGATGTCTTCTATCTGCCAGGACATTGACTCTAGGTCATGTGTCTTAACCCTGAAGGCCCAGACAGAGCCAGGAGGACTGAGTGTCCAGTGTGTGCAGGCTAAAGCAGGAGGAGGGACATGTCCAGCGGGGAGGAGACTCTTCTAGAGCAGCATAATGTCTCTTAGCAACAGCACCTAAAGACTGAACAATAAGTCAGCCATGGTCCTTCAGGAAGACCCAAACAGACTCTCAAACCAAGCAGATCCACCCCCCCCCCCCCCCCCCCCCCGGTTCATTTGCCACTAAACAGCAAAAAGTTCTAGATGTCTGAGAAGGTAGCTTTAGTCCAGCAGCAGAACCGGACCTCCTGGGCTCATGTGTGAAACAATAACTCTTCACTACATTCTGATCGCATTGCTGCGTTTAATGAGCTGCCTCCCTGTCCACAGCGTCTTACTTTCAGCAGGTTGAGCAAACTGGAGATGATGGATTAAAAAGGACCACCACTAAGTTCTGCTCAGTGATCTGGGCCTATTAGCACTTTAAACATTTGTATTTTGTTCTCACAACGGCTAACACGGAAGAAGAAACGGATTTGGTCTCAGGAAATAATAAAATTCCATTTTCAAGTTGGGCTTTTTCAGAAAAGCTGGAAACGGTTAAACACGCTGACCTAAAGCACAGAGATCAGCTCTGTGGTCACCGATGTTCTCCTGCATGAAGAGATGAGAATGGGTTAAAAAAAAATCAGCAACTTCAATGAGTGTCATTTACATTTATAAATATTACATTACCAATAAAGTACAGCCCCCAACAAAAGCGTTCACAGCATTTCAACGACAGACAGGACGTTTAGACTCCACCAGGATTCTATTGAGATTTTTTGTGATGCATAAAGTAACTGCTACAGGAGCCTGTAGAGACGCTGGACGGCGCGTCGCCCCTCTCTCCCTTCTCTGACACTGCACAGGCATGCAGCGGCAAAAACTGACCCCCACCCCCCCACCCCACCCCCCCACCCCCCTCCCCTGGGACAACAGATGTTAAGTTGTTATCCTACAATAAAAATACGGTGCGGAGGAAGCTCGTTCTTTCATACGAGTTTATAGAAGAACTTCTGGGTGGTGTGAGGTGAGTTTTTAAGGCTCACTGCAGAAATAAAAACAGGAGCATCAACAGTCAAACACAACACTTGTCTGTATGAGTGTGACACTCGTAGCTGCACTAATAACCTGCAAATAATTAAACATCAAGTTAGATCAGCAGCCTGGATGACAACTGCTTCTGCTCACTACAAGAGCTGCTTCAGATATCAAATAAATAATAAAATATACAGAAATGTTATCAAACGGAGCTCTTCCAAACACTGAACGGAACCGAATATGATTTCAGCGTACCGCTACGACCCTTGCTAACCATGCTGATGTGTTTTTATTTAGCAGCGGTTTATCTCTGTTTATTGACAACTAGGAGTGTTACGTCCCCGACAGATGTTCAAATGTGAAGGAGGGGGTGACATGAGAAATGCAACAGTGGAGTTAAAATGGGTTTAATTGTTATAAAAGGTGCTAAAAACAAGTGCAAACAGACGGTGAGCATTATTAAGATAATGCTAAACAAAAAACTCTCAAAAAGGTTAAGATTAAAAGAGCAGTTACCAACATTAAAAACACCTGGTTAAAACTTATTAGAAGCTACACCAGAACCTTTAAAACGATCCCTCTGGACCACTCAGACTTAAAACTATAAAAGTTAAACCTCTTCTACTCAAAGGGGTTGAAAACAAAACGAGGCCTGGAGGACAGCAGAACCCCTGCACTGCTGCCTCCCAGACTGCTGAAGGCTCAGCCTTTTCATCCAGGTGTGGGTCATCAGCAGGACTCAGCCCAGCTGTGCTCCTCAGCAGCCTGGAAGAGAGGAGGAGGAGGGACGGTGTCTGGCTGATCACCAGGGATGGGCGATCCTGCCTCCTGCATCCCAGTGGCCAGGCTGGTAGCCGCCACAAGGAGATAAACACGTAAAAACCGAGACATCACGTTTCAAGGGGTTTATATTGATTTGGTGGTTTGAGGAGTCATCATCCGTACATTTAGCATTCCATTTAGCACCATCTGGATGTGTGTTTCACTGAAATAAGAGCATTTATTTAGGCCTAGTCCACACGTAGCCGGTTTTTTAAAAAACGAATATCCGCCCCTCAAAAAACTTGCATCCACACCACCTCGTTTTAAAAAAAAACTCTGTCCACACGTACCCGGATAAATACGTTGTTAAGGACATGCCAGACCTGTAGGCGGCAGTACTTCCCCCGTTCTTAACCTCGTCCTTCGTCTGTGGTCTTCCAGAAGGAGCAGTAATTCCGCTTGCAAAAACAAACAAGCAAAAAGCGCTTGGACAATTGATAAAGCGAGCGCAGCTCTGAGGGCATCCATGCTGTCGGCTAGTGTAAACACAGGTCGCACACGTGATGTCAGCATTTTTTTGTCGCAGAAAGTGACGTCGCGGACCTTAAAACTCCGGTTTTGTCTGTCCATACGCAGACACCCAAAACGGAGAAAACGCACATCTTCACTTTGGCCGGAGTTTTTGAAAAGATCCGTTTTAGTGTGGAAAAAACTCAGTTTTCGTGTGAAAAAAAAATCCGTTTTCATGTGGATGACAGGCCAAAACGTAGAAAAACATCTACGTTTTGGCAGATCCCCGGCTACGTGTGGACAGGGCCTTAGATCATGTAAACACAAGCTGCTGAATTTTGTACCAAAAAGTCTCAAAGAAGAGTTGAAGGAATCATGGAACGAGAGCATTTCCTTTTCATTGTATTTGTTAAAAAACAGAAACCTCAAGTGATGTCAGAAAGACAAAAGGCTCAGATTGGTTCCCAGTCATTATGTTGGCAGAGTTCAGCCCAACCTTCAGACCGTTTCTTTCATCAGACCTCAGATCAGTGTGGAATCACAGTGGGAGCTGGAAACATTCACTTCCTCCTCACACGGAAGAACAAACTGCACCTGCTGGGAGACAACCTCACACAGGCTTTTATTTAGAAGATTTCTAATTTTGATACAAGTAGGAGCAGAGTTCTGATTTATAGTCCTCGGAGTGGGTCCAGCTTCTCTTCTGGGTTTTATATCCTGATTAAAAATGTGAAATACAACCACCGTTGAGTGTGGATGTGTGTGAATGAATAAATGATGTGTTGTGAAGAGCCTTGGGGGTCACAAGGCTCTATAAATATAATCATTTCATATCTCTTGTATTGTCACCAATGTAGAGTGGTAAATGTAGTGCTTTTAAGCTTAATATATTACCTTTACTTATGACCAATAAACTGTGCTGCTCTATATGAATATAGAATATCACCCTGCTTGGTCTTTAGATGTTTAATCAGAAGATTCTAGGATTCTTTGTTTATTCAGGGATTGTAGAACACTTCGTATTGACTCAATAAGAGAGTCAGGTTTATAAAAAGTAAGAATTTATTTTCCAAACAATTAAAAACACGACAAGTTAACTAATATTAGTGTGATGGATGGATCTAGGTGGATGGAATGTGATGTATGGTGACTATGTGTGAATGTGAGGTTATCAGAGGAACTGAGTTCTCGGTGAAAAAGGAAAGAATTTGGTTTGCGTTAACTAGGAAGTTGACTCTTATCAAAGCCACATAAGACGCGATCATGCTGTGTCTACCTCACCGTTTGGAAGACCCTCTTCGTGGATCCGAAGGTCAGGGAGGTCGGATGACCTCTGCACTCTTAACCCGAATTAGTTGACTTTACTCGCAAATTGCGAGGAAACCCGTTGCCTTATGCCACTTTAGTTTTTACACAAGCTGAAACTAAATAGGTTTAGTTTAATTAACATAGAAGATTAATTTTTATACAAGCTGAAATTTAACTTTTAGCTGTATTAATATAACCTGAATTTTTATATTTTTTGTGTAGTCAAAATTATTAAATAACAAGCGATTGTTATTGGTACTTACTAAAAATTACAATTATTTTATTTTCCTCTAACAAAATAATTTTTATGAATTATAAAAAACATTGTTACAATGAAATTGAAAAAAAAAAATCTTCAAATGCTCGATGAATTTTATTTTTAGGAAAAAGCCACAACAAAGCCAATGTCAATTTTAGCCTAAAATTCAGTGAACAGCAACACATCCAACCTAAAATGTAACAGCCTGTCTTACTTTAGCTTATATTTTGGTGAACAGCAATGCATCCAAACTTAAATAATAATCCTGAAAAAGGTCATAACTATTTTAAACAGTTATGAGTGTGGTAGTTGAATGTGTGTGTTGTGTGGTTGTTGTGTGTGTGTGTGTGCGCGCGCGTGTGTGTGTGTGTGTGTGTGTGTGTGTGTGTGTGGTTGTTGGTGCCTGTGTTTTCTGTGCTGCTTGTGTGTGTGTGTGTGTGTGTGTGTGTGTGTGTGTGGGGGGGGGGGGTTGAATGTAACAACCAACAAAAAACAGTACTCCCAAGAAACCTCGGTTCAAATGTAGAATTACAAACAGGATCTGCACCATCGGCCTACATTAAGGGAGGTCAACAGACAAACTAACAAATACTTTCTTATTAGAACGATATCCATCTCCATCTAAAAGACTTATGACGTAGCAACTTAAACAATATCTTTCTTTCAGCTACAACTCTTCAATTTACTTTCACCTTACATGCTTCTACTTACTTCTAAAGCATCTAAGTGTGTGTGTGTGTGTGTGTGGAACGTTTATGTCTAGTGTTTTTTGTTTGTAGGTGTTGTATGGGACTGTTCTGACTGGGTGCTGAATGTGTCTGTTTCTGCGTTTTGTGCCTTTTTGTTCGGCTGTTTTACAGAACCAAAAACATGAAAAAAAGCTTGTTACAGCAGAGATGGCATCTCTTTACATTGTAAGCAGATTTTTCAAAGATTGAATCT
This sequence comes from Nothobranchius furzeri, assembly GCF_043380555.1. Taxonomy (NCBI): domain Eukaryota; kingdom Metazoa; phylum Chordata; class Actinopteri; order Cyprinodontiformes; family Nothobranchiidae; genus Nothobranchius; species Nothobranchius furzeri. The sequence continues at coordinate 27,676,674 of NC_091747.1, read as the reverse complement.
TTGGCTTTAGGTCAGTGTGGCCTAAAGAGAGCAAAATCTGTTGGATGAACAGAAAGGTCAGCGTCATACTTTTAGGATAGTTAAGATGGAGTGCATACGTGAGTCCAAACAGAATGCACATTGCTTTAGGCCAATCTTTTCCATCACGACTTCTCCCTCAATGATAATTTTCAACAAGGTTGGACTTGGATGCTGGGCAGATGTGAGCGCAGCCTCTTCACGCTCAGTGAGAAGAATCCCGATGTCAAGGTCACGGAAAAAATCTGCATCTGATTCCTTGTAAAACAAAAGTACATAATCATTAGAATATTCATTAGAAAAATAAACTTCAATCAGTATACCACAAGAGTGTCATGGTAAAATGTAGAAGGAAAGAGTGGAACAGAGGCTCCGGGAAGACTTCAAGTGCTATAAAACAATCTTCATAAGTAGATTGACAGGGTTATTGAAACAAAAAACAAACAAACAAACAGAGTTTCAATATGCAGCATCCTATAGGAAGGAATGTCGATTCACCAATCAAAATGTAGGGCTGGTACCTTCAATTTAATTGGGTAAAAAGCAATTTGAACTGGATCAGTATAAGTGCCCCTGGAGATGCCAAGAAGAATCTTTAAGGGAATAAAAACCTAGAAATAAACAAAATATGTATATAAAATAAAAAGAACCAACACAAAAAAGATGAAAAGTAAAAAACGTGAAAATAAAATAGCAAACAGGATGCAAAGATAATAAACAGTACATCTAGGGATAAAAGGAAGTAATAAAAAAAACACGATTGAATGGGAAAAGAACCAGATCAGGGAAACGAGAATGGACAGAAAAAACTTTATTCTAGAAGACTCCAAGTGAATGCAGATTAAAAAAACAATTAAAATGCAAAATTTATTTAAAAAAAATCTGAAAAATCATTTCTAATTTTAACAAAACTGAATAATTTATTCATTTTTAAAATTAGAAAACTTTTTTCAGACTTGATCCAGTTTTAATTCCATTCTAATTGCACCCCCTGCTGTTCTTCATTTGCTTGTGACAACCCAGAGGTTCTGCTCTCTGCTTTGCCCTGGTGATCCTCCTGCTGCAGGCCTCCAGTCCTGAAGTCCTGCTATCCACCACTAGAGACCAGCAGAGAGTGGTGAAGAACAGCTGCACTCAATCAACTATCAGCTGCACCTGGAACCTTTTTTAAGCCTCCCCTTTTTCTTCATTCTAGGAGACACAGTGACAGAGGAGATACAGCTTTAGTGCTGCCTGTGATCTCTTAGAGACTCGGTTTATAGCTATACAACTGTGATCTCCAGCCCTGGGGTTTTTGGTTAAATGTTTAGTGTCCCAGTTCAGCTAAACTTAATTTGTGCTTTTGCCACCCGTTTTGTAGATCTCGAATCCTCAGTTTAGTTTTAGTGTTTTGCCTTTGAGGATTTTTAGTTGGGGAGATTTCTAGCTTCTAGTTTTGATGATTGTGGGTCTTTTTGGTTTGGTACTGGCTAAGGTTTATTCTTTTCGTTCTTTTGTTGTCGGTTTAGTTTTGAACAAGTGTTTTTCCCTTTGTGGTCTCCTCTCAAGTAAATCAGGGAGAGTCGCTTTCAGTTGATTATTATTTTTGCTTACTCCCTCTTTTAGCAGAGGAAGTTTCTTTAATTTGATTATAATAATATCTTTTATCCAACCTTTTGTTAATAAACCTTTTTGAATTGCCAGTTAACCTCCTCACCATTCTTTTATTTTTCTCGGTGTTCTCCCCTCACCTCTCCTAGACGCCAGAGGGGACGTAACTATGGGATTAGATTTGTGCCAATAGGATCAAGAAAAAACACTTTGGAGAGCAAACAAATTTTAAGACATTGAGAGAAAAAAACATTCGTTTCAAAAGAAAAACTTAAGATCTGAATCAGATTCTTAAAATGATCAAGAAAAACACTTTGACGGTCAAACAAAAATTAAGAAATTGACAGAACAAAAATATTGACTAAAGGAAAAATACATGTATCAAAAGAAAAACTTACGATCTGAATAAACTTCTTAAAATCAGTAACAAAGTATGTTTCCTTTTTCTGTTTGCCTCTATGTGTTTTTGTTATCAATTTCCTTAGTTTCGTTCTCGCTGCTCACAGCTTTGCTCTCACTACCAGATTTGCACTTACACTTTCTGGCTTTCTCCTTTGCAATTCCTGAGTTTTTGGTTGCAATTCTGACACAACCCTTTCGGGTGGGTGGGACTTCTGAGAAGTCCTCTCCCATAGGACAGTGGTTTCTCTTGAGTGACAGTTCAGTGACATGGAAGTGATGTAGCCTCCAAGACTTTTTTTTTCCCCACCTCGGTCAACAACATGAATTTTGAGCCCCAAACATGTTATTTCTGCTGTCTGTGGTGTCTACTGAGGATCTAAAGTGAGTATTGACATTATATTTTATCTTTTCTTAGTTGATCTGTAAGTTAAGCCACTTTCTTTTTAAGTTGGTTTTAACCAGACGTTAGCTCACTAGCTAGCTGCTAAGCAAGCCATTGCGCTAGAATCTGGTAGTGAGAGCAAAGCTCTGAGCAGCGAGAACAAAACTAAGGAAACAAATTTTGCCTCTGGCCGATAACTTTAAATGAGTGAGTGAACCCACTACCAAGGATGAACTCTGCTAACTTTAAAAATCAGCTGCTCTAAATAAGCATGAAGGTCAGAGAGGAGCTCTAGGATGGACATGGATAAAGGAACTGTAATGTAGAGGTAAAGTAGGGCAGGGCCAATGTTAGCAGCTGTCATACGGTCCATTTGAAATGTTTGACTTTCATTTAGCTTGTTATGTGACCGGTTAGAGCACAGTCTCATGTTAGAGTTTTGTCATGAGAACATTGAGATACCTCACATACTGATGGCATCTAAAAATTAACCTTTTTGTTTCAAAATAAATAATAATTTTAATCACAGTTGAAACGTACAATCCTAGAAAAACCTCGTCCAATCAATGTGCACGTCCTGTTTTCACTGATTGGATAGAAATCCTTCCATCAAACTGTGTGTGTGTCCGTGTGTGTGCGTGCACACAAGAGCGTGTTGTGAACTGGTGTTGTGGTTTTGCACTGATGTAACCATCTTTACGCTGACAAAAATGTAACAAAGTAACATTTACTTTGAGTTCATTTTATTTACGATACTTTTTACTTTTACTTGAGCTCTTACTCTTGGCAACCGTTTATATTCCACCTTCAGCCATTGCTGAAAATGCATGTGATGCCATCAGTTCCGTTGTCGCTACGCTACAAACCCAGCACCCCAATGCATTTGTGGCTATATCTGGTGATTTTAATCATGCCTCGCTCTCTGCTACACGTCCAACATTTCATCAGTTTGTCAGCTGCTCCACCAGAGAAAACAAGACATTGGATTTGTGTTATGCAAATGTAAAGAATGCATACATGTCCAAAACAAGACCTCCTCTGGGACATTCAGATCACAATCTTGTTTTTCTCTGCTCGGAATACAAACCACTTGTTCAGAGGCAACCTGTGACAAGAAGAACTGTGAGAAAATGGTCACAGGACGCTGAAGAAGCCCTGCAGGGTTGTTTTGAGACCACATATTGGATGACTCTCTGCCAAGGATATGAAGAGGACATCAATGCCATGACTGGATGTGTCACTGACTATATAAACTTCTGTGTGGAATACATCATACCCACCAGAACATTGAGATGCTTCGCTAATAACAAACCCTGGATCACCAGTGAACTGAAGAATCTGCTAAATGAGGAAAAAAAGAGCCTTCAAGGAGGGAGACGGAATTATTGAGGAGTATACAGAAGCAACTGAAGATCAAGATCAGAGACAGCAAGGAGGCATACAGGAAGAAGCTGGAGAACACGCTACAGAGGAACAATATCAGAGATGTCTGGTCAGGGATGAAGAAGATCACAGGCTTCAAGCAGAGGAAGGATTGCACAGATGGCAGCCTGGACATAGCCAATGAACTGAACAAGTTCTTCAATAGGTTCAGGTCAGGAACAAACCCAGCATCCTCCTCGCCTGTCCCCAGCCAATCAGTCATCCCAACCTCCTCTGATGCAACATTTTCCTGTCACACGCCAGCTCTTTTGTTCTCTAATGCAGTCATGGACTCTTCTGGTTCTATAAATTCGTCTTCAACCAAGTCAGGAGATGCTGCTGCCCCATTTACCTCCCCCTCACACCTATTTATCTCTAGATGTCAGGTGAAGAGGCAGCTGGAGAGACTGAACAGGAACAAGGCTGCAGGTCCAGATGGTGTCAGCCCAAGAGTACTGAAGGCCTGTGCAGAGCAGCTCTGTGGGATTCTGCAGCACCTCTTCAACCTCAGCCTGGCCCAGAAGAAGGTTCCAGTCCTGTGGAAGACATTCTGCCTTGTTCCAGTTCCAAAGAAAACTTGCCCATCAGTCAATGATGACTACAGACCGGTTGCCCTGACATCCCACATCCTGAAGGTCCTGGAGAGACTCCTGTTGGTCCACCTGAATAAGCAAACTAGAACATATCAGGACCCGCTGCAGTTTGCTTATCGCCATGGAGTTGGAGTTGAAGATGCCATCATCCACCTGCTTCAACCAACCCACTGTCATCTGGACAAAGCAGGCAGCACTGTGAGGGTCATGTTCTTTGATTTCTCCAGTGCATTTAACACAATCCAGCCTGATGTACTTTGCCAGAAACTCCAGAAGACACAGGTGGGGGCCTCAGCTATCACCCGGATTAAAGACTACCTGACAAACAGACCACAGTTTGTGAGGCTGACGAACTGCACATCAAATCAGGCGATCAGTAACATTGGAGCACCACAGGGGACTGTACTCTCACCATTCCTTTTCACCCTGTACACCTCAGACTTCCAGTACAAATCAGAGACCTGCCATCTACAGAAATACTCAGATGAGTCTGCAGTTGTCGGGTGTATCAGAGATGGACAGGAAGCTGAGTACAGAGAGCTGGTGGAGCGCTTTGTGGCATGGTGTGGAAACAGTCATCTGACCTTGAATGTGAACAAAACAAAGGAGATGATTTTAGACTTCAGAAGAAATAGGGTGGAGTCAAACACTGTTTCCATCATGGGAGAAGAAGTGGAGGTGGTTGAGGAATACAGATACCTTGGAGTTCACCTGGACAACAGACTGGACTGGAGAAAGAACAGCAAAGCTGTTTACAAGAAGGGACCATAGACTGTACATACTGGACAAAACGATTCCATAGGCTCCAATAACACGTTTTTTGTCTATAATGGGAGGTGGCCACCACCGCCATTTTGACCGTGTCACAGGTTCCGTCCAGCCCAGACAATTCCATAAAAGGGAAGAGAGGAGGAGCTGAGGGTGGGGCTGTAAGGCTGGGATCGAGTGACAACACCCAGGCGAACTAGCTACGAGCTAACCTGAAGCTAACCCTGGCTAACCCAAAGTTAACGCGGAGGTGGGAGCCGAGCTAACGGATGTAGCCAACTAGCTTCAACCCAACCGGAGCTAACTGGAACACTCATCGACCTGAACCTCACACGGAGTTTAGGCGGAGGTTTTCGGCGCCTGATCGTGAAAAGTACCTGGATTAAAAAAGTATTAAATCGGTAAGTTTATAATTTATCTCCGTAATGAAAACATTTTGCTTTGAGCAAGTTTTCAGTACCGTATTCTCCGGGCTATCGCTCCTGAGTCACACCAGCCATTAAATGTATAATGAAGAAGAGAAAATATATTTAAGTCGTATTTTGGGGGGACATTTTATTATTTTTCTTACAAAATCTGAGACCAAGCGTTTCACATTGCAAGACAAGCACCGGTAACCATAACAGAATGAACAACCGCGCGCCACGGGTCGGAGTCGGCCCGCAGCAGCGCGGAGTAGCCTACATATTTTGTTATATAAGTCGCTCCGGAGTAGCAGGACCAGCCAGATTATGTAAAATAGTGCGAGTTATAGTCTGGAAAATACGGCAGTTTTTAGTATTCGAGCTAAATTAGCAGCCTAAATACATTTCATATATTTCCAAAACGTAATACTTGTTTGTATCTTGTACAGCCAACTAGCCTTTATTCTGGACTCAGTACAATTCACCAAAAGTAAAGAGACATTATACAGATGAAGTAAGCACAAGATAACTTACTGGAAGACACGGAATTATTATGAGAACCAGAACAAGAGAGCCTGATAACAGTCATGTGAAAATAACAGTTAAAAAGTATGTAGAAATAAAAATATATTAGAATTAGTGTAACTCACTGTGTTCCAAACAATAAATCAGCCATAGCTGATTAGTAAATATGACATGAGGTCTGGGAGTTTTAATGTTTCATTCTTTTATTACATTTTTTTTCTAAGATCTGTTTAAAGGTCACCATGGCAGCCTGTGTGTCTCCAACATCAGCTACACAACGCAGCAAGTGTAAGTTCCAAATACCTGTCTTGACCACTTCATGTATGGTTTTGTACTTTAAACAATTATGACAAACCTGTTATTTTTTCTCCTTAGCCATTTGGATCATTGGAGACAGCTACGTGAGGCGTGGTGCCCAGAGAGCTGCAGAGACCGTTGGAGACAACCTTGGCCTCCCTGACGTCTGTGTCTCCTGGTTTGGTTGGGGCGGACCATCGACATACAAACATGTGCCGACACTTTGCGCCCTGTTTTATAAAATGCAGTGTTAAAAATAAATGTTTTTGCTCAATTACTGGAATTTCTTTGGTTAAGACAAAAAAGTGAGGAATAATCATTTACAAGTTATTTGTACAACAGGCCCATTTTAAATCCCAACAGTTTCTTAGCAGACAATAGAAATGTGTTCTTTACTAACTTTACTTGGTTTAAAATCTTACTAAAATAAACAGAGTGCCATATTGCAAAACACAATCATACTTGTTATGTAAACATTAGCTTTGTAGATATTTCTTACAGATATATATTTGTGAGCAACAAAAATCAAACTTAAATAATTTGTCATTCTTTATTGAAAAACAATAAAATACAATTATACAGAAAGTGTGGGAAAATGATAATGTGAAAGTATTGCTCTTTAAATGAAGAAAAGAAAACTCTAAAAATGTCCTGTACAGCAACATGACAGAAGAATGGTGGTCTGTCTGTCAGAATGTGCTGAACAGATTTGCTCTCATCAAGAGGAGCCTTAATGTGTACGAGGTTCCCCTTGAGTAATATTGGTTTGGGTTATGTATCGCCACATCAGCATGTAAATGCTGAACCAATCTGGAATAAAGACTGCTGATAGAGGATAAACAAGTAAATAAGAGAAAAATTAATACAACTAGGAAACCAACATAAAAAACAGCAACCAGCAGCTGCACCTGTGAAGAAACATTTCTAAGAGTCATCAAGAAAACGTGGGATAAACAACTATAAACATGTAAAGCATGGACCACAAACATGACCAACAAACATCGACAAGCATGTGTTCGTGTGTGTGCTGGGATGTGAAGTGTTAGACTGGATCAGGTGCACTCTGGAACGGCCACAAGCACCAGAAAACCTTGCTACAGAGAACTCAGCAAGGCCACATCCAGAACCGGGTTGACCAATATAGCAAGCCAAATGAGCATTTATTCTGATATCAGGAAATCAGCCAGAATTGTCATGAAGATGTAAGCCATTTCTGTCCACTAGTTAACTAGTTAGCCATGTTTGTGTCAACTAGTTAAATAGTGACAGCCTAAATGTCAACTAGTTAACTAGTAAGGCCTAAATTCTCTCTAGTTAACTAGTTAAAATGTTTCATATCTTACTAGTTAACTAGTATTGCTCAGTGTGTTCACTAGTTAACTAGTGGACAAATCAATGTCCACTAGTTAACTAGTTAAAACACATTTAGTTTTTACTAGTCAACTAGTAAGGTACAAAAACTCATACTAGCTGACTACTGAATGTAAAAATCCCACTTGTTAACTTTGCCCAATTTGGCCAGCCGCTTGAGCATTAATTTTGATATCTTGTCAACAGGTCAACTAGTTAACTAGTGAGGGTCAAACTGTACATGCTAGTTAACTAGTGAACACATTTTGACCTTCACTAGTTAACTAGTTGACACAAAAATGGCTCATTAGTTAACTGGTAAAGGCCAAAATGCATACCAGTCAGCTAGTTGAAGGTATTTGTGTCTCACTAGTTAACTAGTCAGGGTCAAAATGAGCCCACCAGTTAACTAGTGGGAGACAGAAATGTTCACTAGTTAACTAGTGAACACATTTTGGCTTCACTAGTTAACTAGGTGACACAAAAATGGCTCACTAGTTAACTAGTAAAGGCCAAAATGCATACCAGTCAGCTAGTTGAAGGTTTTTGTGTCTCACTAGTTAACTAGTGATAGCCAAAATGTGCACACCAGTTAACTAGTGACAGAAGAAATGCCCACTAGTTGACAAGTGAACACATTTTGGCTTCCTAGTTAACTAGGTGACAGAAAAATGGCTCACTAGTTAACTAGTAAAGGCTAAAATGCATACCAGTCAGCTAGTTGAAGGTTTTTGTGTCTCACTAGTTAACTAGTGATGGCCAAAATGTGCACACCAGTTAACTAGTGACAGAAGAAATGCCCACTAGTTGACATGTGAACACATTTTGGCTTCCTAGTTAACTAGGTGACAGAAAAATGGCTCACTAGTTAACTAGTAAAGGCTAAAATGCATACCAGTCAGCTAGTTGAAGGTTTTTGTGTCTCACTAGTTAACTAGTGACAGTTCAAAGTGTCCACATGTTCACTAGTGAAGGCAAAACTCCTAACTAGTTAACTAGTTGGAGTAGGTCAGTGCCACTAGTTAACTAGTGAACCATTGATTGTAGCAGGCTCACTAGTTACCTAGTTGATGCATCCATTGTTCAAACTAGTTAACTAGTGAGGACATAAATGTATACTAGTAAACTAGTTCAAGCCTACATTCACACTAGTTAGCTAGTTGCACAGAATTCTAATTAGGAGGCGGAGAATTTCTCAAATTGAGGCTTTCTGTTGGCTGACTATGTTAAAATAAAATATGACAACCAATCACAGTGCGGAATTTTGCAAAATCCCACCCCAAACATTTGCATGCGGCACACAAGTTAACATAATGGCCAGAGGAACCTCAGCTAGTGAACTAGTAGTGGCTTCAGTGTGACACTTACATGTAAACTTGTGAAGGCGGAACTGCTCACTAGTTAACTAGTGAGGGTACAAATGTCCACTAGTTAACTAGTGAGGTGCAAAATAAGTGTCACTAGTTCACTAGTGGGCCCCAAAACGCCCACAAGTTAACTAGTAAGGTGCAGATATGCTCACTAGTTAACTAGTGAGGTGCACATTTGCTCACTAGTTAACTAGTGCGCCCTTAAGCGCACACTAGTTAACTAGTAAGGTGCAAAAAAAGCATCACTAGTTAACTTGTAAAGTGCAGATATGCTCACTAGTTAACTAGTGGGCCCCAAAACGCCAACTAGTTAACCAGTAGGGTGCAGATTTTCTCACTAGTTAACTAGTGAGGCGCAGATATGCTCACTAGTTAACTAGTGAGGCGCAGATTTGCTCACTAGTTAACTAGTGAAGTGCGGATTTGCTCACTAGTTAACTAGTGAGGTGCAGATTTGCTCACTAGTTAACTAGTGAGGTGCGGATTTGCTCACTAGTTAACTAGTGAGGTGCAGATATGCTCACTAGTTAACTAGTGAAGTGCGGATTTGCTCACTAGTTAACTAGTTACATCTAAAAACACATACAAGCTGACCATTTTTGTCCACTAGTTAACTAGTGGAACAATTCAAATTTCACCAGTTTACATGTGTGGCAGTGCAGCAGCTCACTAGTTAACTAGTGCCTGAAACACAAATTATGCATATTCTAATGAGAAGGCGGGCAGAAGACTCCTGTTGGGTATAAGAATCCCACCCAGTCTAAAACGTATGTGCTGTGGCCTCGCAATCACATACTAATGGGTGCCCCTGAGCGCCAAGGCTTGCACTCATTAGTCATGGTTTGACACCTACTGGTTGGTCATTGCGGCGGGTTCGAATCCCGCAGATGGCATTCCGCAATTCCATCTTCCCAAGAAATAGATCAAATGACACTGAGGGAAAAAACTGTGGTTATTTTGAGCTAGTACCAGAAGACAGTGTAACCTTTTTTAGTTCTCTCCAGTCAAAACAAAACTTTAGACTTTTTTCTTTTTTAATTTAACAGGGAACAGCAATCAATTGAACAGGGAACTGCAACCAGTAGTCACACAACAAAATAAAATCACACAAACAAAATAAAGTTACTCTCCTCTTTTCTTGGTGTCTGAAAAGGGCAGGGAAAACCATCAGACTCCAGTCACCCATCGAATGGACTCTTCACCCTCCTGCCCTCTGGGAAGCGCTACAGGAGCCTATGGACTAAGACTACCAGGTCCCGAAACAGTTTCTTCCCCACAGCTGTCAGACTCCTAAACTCTGCCTGCTGACATAACACCCCAAACTAGCAGCACCCTACATAAACTCTGTAGAAACAAGAAAGCCCCGCAAATCGACGCAGAGCGTCGCAGGATATGCCTGACTGGTCATGTATATTATCTCTCATGACACTGACCTCTGACCCTATGAGCTTGTGTATGTGAAGAGTTTATTTACCTTTGATAGGGAGTTATGACCTCTGATTTTGTCAAAATCCTTCAACCCGTTCAGGAGATATTGCACACACAAGCCAAATTTTCATATATACGGCCTCACGCAACCTTGACCTTTGACCCTATGAGGTTTTGTACCTCATGAGTTTATTTTCCTTAGATAGGGAGTTATCACCTGCGATTTGGTCAAAGTATTTCAACCTGTTCAGAAGATATTGCACACAAAAACCAATTTGGCATATATACGGCCTCACACGACCTTTACCTTTGACCCTATGAGGTTGTGACCTGATCAGTTTATCTACCTTTGATAGGAAGCTATCACCTCTGATTTGGTCAAAATCATTCAACCCATTCAGGCAATTTTTGATATATATATATATATATGACCTCACACGACCTTGACCTTTGACCCTATGACCTTGTGTTCCTAATCAGTTCATGTACCCTTCATAGTAATAAAATACACAGGCGAGGGTCCGACTCTCTGGAGGACGCCATGTTGGATTTTATGTTTATTTAGCTGTATTTATGGTTTTGCTGGTGGTTTTTGACTCCTTTGAAAACTGTGCAACAACACTCTTCTTCTTCCTTTTCTTGTGTGTTATTTGGCGGATGGCACTCAACATAGAAAGATGCATTTTTCAACAATTAATGTATTGGAGCGTGAACCAGAGTCATTAATCTCATATCCTAATTTGAGAGTTACAGCTAGAGTCCAGAGGGTTTTGTTGGCTTTATGAGCATTAGTTAGTAAGGTCCTCACTTGAACAAAAAATACAGCTTGTTTGCAGTGACTTTGGTATTTACTACCCCCTATTGCCAGAAATCTACACACTTTCCCTTTAAGCCGCGTTGTCTCTTTAAGACCGGTCCTGGGTGACATTGGAGTTTACAGCGAGGCCGTAGAAATTCTCTGTCTGGATATTTATTGTGGAGATTAATGGACTAAAATGGGTTGCTGCACCGTGACTGTCTTCTCCTTTTTTTGGAGAGAAAAAACTATATTTTGGTTTTTAAATGCTGCCGCTGCACCGTGTTAAGAAATCATATTACTGGTTGGTTCGAAATGGGTTGAAATGTTCACATTTCTTCTTTGCTTTACATGCTGATCACTAAAGCGTGCTTTAATTAATATTACGTTTTCGTAAAACGTAAGAGCAAACAAGGGGGATTTTAATTGACAAAAATAATAAAATCAGCACATTTCCGTGCCAACATTGGCACGTCGGCTTGAAAAATATCTCCTTTTTGCCGTAAATAACAGACATTTCATAGCTGTTGTGGGTTATTTATGTGTTCATCAGTGCTTGAGAACTGTAACTTTGGGGAGCGGGTCGTAATTGTGGGCTTTAATGCGGTGCTGTCTGTGGCGAGGTGTTGGTAGGGTCTGATCGGAGCTGCAGCCAGAGCGTTTCTCCCGACCAGCGGCTGCTGGGAGCTGGTCCACTGTGAAGCAGCCCACGCAGTCGAACGAGGGCTTCCCGGCTCTACCTAAGAGCTGACCGCAGCGGCCCCGACGACCGCGGGCCAGCGACCCGAGACATAACATGGGGAGTCCTGCTGCTGCCTGCTGTTGTTTTTTTTTTCCGTAGTAAATACCTGAAAATGCAGAGACTCAACAGGTCATTCAGTTGTATGGTATCATTCAGATGATCAAATGAAATGTTGCAACATTAATATCGGTTTACCTGATCTTGATCAATAATCACATTGATGAATTGGTGCATGAATAACTACAGACCCTGCTTCCTGCAGCAGCTTTTTCTGCTCTAGATTTATGATTTGCTATTTGTATATTTCAACGAATAAGACGGAAATAGCATTAATTATTTAGATTTATTTGTGGATTTTTTTGTCGTTGTTGACCCTGTTGTGTCTCAGTTCATGAAGCTGTTTTCAATGTTTCCCGCGATGCAAGCAGCTGATTGTGCAGCAGATGGCCGCGGACATTATCAATTTAGAAGTGAGCAAGTTTCAGAACTTTGTTCTGTAGATTCTGGTGGTTCTGATAACCACCCGCTAGTTCTGGATCAAGAGAAAGCCTGCTGTGCTGTGCCGATGAGGAGCTGCAGCGAGGATGGATTGAGGAAGGGGGACACACATGCTTAAATATCGACTGTCGGCAATAATCAGATTCATACTCATAAATTACTTGTTTACGTTTTGTGTGTGTGTGTGTGTGTGTGTGTGTGTGTGTGTGTGTGTGTGTGTGTGTGTGTGTGTGTGTGTGTGTGTAACTCTGCCCAGTAATCCGTTACGTATTTTGTTTCTTGTTGACATAAATACAAAAATTATGCAAAAGAAAAGAAGTGAAATAATGTACAAAACTAAAATATATGAACCAGGATCGAACCCGCGACCATCACCATTGCAGGCGAACGCGTTAGTCATTAGACCACCAGCACTGGATGCTAAAACCCCTTTGCAAATTCATAGCTTCAAAACACCATGAGTGCTGGCAGGCTTTACAGCAACGTATGTAAAATAGAGCCTTTTTTATTATTATAAACTTGTTGCTTCCGTACAAATGTGAAACAATATATCTGACGGAGATTTCTGCGGAGTTTCTGCACTTTCCTGTCAACAGAAACAGACATGCTGTCTGCCGCTGCCTTCCGCCTCCAGGCTTTTTCAGACTAATAACTGAAAACTAAAGACTGTACACATTAACTGAACAAAGATTACAGCAATACACCACAACTTTCTCGCTACAAATGTCGTCAAAACATATTTATATGCTCAAACGATCTTAGTTTATCAAATTTTCTCTTAGAACAGCCGGAACAGAGTCCGCCATACTTTCTCTGTTTCTCAGTCCTAAATAGACCAATCACATTGCTGTTCTGCATTTCTTCATTTGCATGTAAAGGCCGGATTTGCTCACTAGTTAACTAGTGAGCAGTACAGCGGTCGAACTAGTTAACATGTTACACAGAATGCCAGCCAAGTGTGTATTTATTCAAATTCCACTAATTTACTAGTTTTAGGGGCATTTTTCTGCAGCTAGTTAACTAGTGACAGTGTTTTGTGTTCACTACTTAAAGCCGGGCGTACACTGTGCGACTTTTTCACTCGCAGCGTTCAGCTTCAGCTCAAACTGTACGTCTTCCTCGCAGAGCAGATCTCACGAGTCATGTGCTCACACTGTACGACCCAGTTCTCGCATGCGACCTGACTGCTCACACTGTACGTCTGGTAGCAACACGTCGGCCCTAAAAATGTGCTAAAAATAGCAGTATTTACTCAACACGTCAGACTTTTTTGTCTTGTCTTGCCTGTTGTCCTTCGGGAGTGCTGCAGGAGGACACACAGGGATTTATGGGGGTTGGATGAGGACAACGAAATAAAGAGAGTAAATCTGTGTTTTGTGATCAGTTTAATTTGACATGAACACGACAAACACGCTTTCTTGACAATCTTTGTGAGTAAAAAAAACGTGTAGAGACAAAAACGAACAGCGTGTGTTATTAGGGAAATAGCGAGCGACCGGCGTTGATGCAGGATTGCGCATGCGCCGTGAGCGGTTCTGATACATTTTGGATCGTAGCTGCTCGCAGCTGTTCGCAGCGCTGCTTCAACAGTGCGATACCCTCACGAGGGACGAGCGAAATATTAAACACACCAGAAGTCCGTGCAACCTCACGACTGCTGATCGGCAGCTGGTCACGTGGTGTTAATCACCTCTCGTAACCCCCTGTACACTACACGACTGCTCGGCGCAAAACTCGCCCCGATGTCGTGGATTCTCGCACGACTGGAAAATCGGCTCAAAAAAGTGAAAAAGTCGCACAGTGTACGCCCGGCTTAACATGTAAGGCTCAGTTTGCCCTCTATAAGCTACTGAGAAAAAATTATAATGCAGATATGCTCACTAGTTAACTAGTGAGTGCGTCCTGTCCCATTACAAGTGAACTAGAAAGGCCAAATATGCCAACTAGTTAACTAGTGAAGGTAAATTTGTCACTAGTTAACTAGTAAGAACACATTTTTACATAACAAGTAAACTAGATTGCTCCAAAAACAGCAACTAGTGTGTGTCTTGTGCGCACTAGTTAACTAGTGAGCATATCTGCACCTCACTAGTTAACTAGTGAGCATATCCGCACCTCACTAGTTAACTAGTGAGCAAATCCGCACCTCACTAGTTAACTAGTGAGCAAATCCGCACTTCACTAGTTAACTAGTGAGCAAATCCGCGCCTCACTAGTTAACTAGTAAGCAAATCCGCACTTCACTAGTTAACTAGTAAGCAAATCCGCACCCTACTAGTTAACTAGTTGGCGTTTTGGGGCCCACTAGTTAACTAGTGAGCATATCTGCACTTTACAAGTTAACTAGTGATGCTTTTTGCACCTTACTAGTTAACTAGTGGGCGCTTTAGGGCGCACTAGTTAACTAGTGAGCAAATCTGCACCTCACTAGTTAACTAGTGAGCAAATCCGCACATCACTAGTTAACTAGTGAGCATATCTGTGCCTCACTAGTTAACTAGTGAGCATATCTGTGCCTCACTAGTTAACTAGTGAGCAAATCCGCACCCTACTAATTCACTTGTTGGCATTTTGGGGCCCACTAGTTAACTAGTGAGCATATCTGCACTCTACAAGTTAACTAGTGATGCTTTTTTGCACCTTACTAGTTAACTAGTGGGCGCTTTAGGGCGCACTAGTTAACTAGTGAGCAAATCTGCACCTCACTAGTTAACTAGTGAGCATATCCGCACCTTACTAGTTAACTTGTGGGCATTTTGGGGCCCACTAGTGAACTAGTGACACTTATTTTGCACCTCACTGGTTAACTAGTGGACATTTGTACCTTCTCTAGTTAACTAGTGAGCAGTTCCGCCTTCACAAGTTTACATGTAAGTGTCACACTGAAGCCACTACTAGTTCACTAGCTGAGGTTCCTCTGGCCATTATGTTAACTTGTGTGCCGCATGCAAATGTTTGGGGTGGGATTTTGCGAAATTCCGCACTGTGATTGGTTGTCATATTTTATTTTGACACAGGGAGCCAATAGAGTCTTAATTTGAGAAATTCTCTGCCTCCTAATTAGAATTCTGCGCAACTAGCTAACTAGTGTGAATGTAGACTTGAACTAGTTTACTAGTATACATTTTTGTCCTCACTAGTTAACTAGTTTGGACAATGGATGCATCAACTAGGTAACTAGTGAGCCTGCTACAATCAACTAGCTAGCTAGTGAGCCATTAATGGTTCACTAGTTAACTAGTGGCACTGACCTACTCCAACTAGTTAACTAGTTAGGAGTTTTGCCTTCACTAGTGAACATGTGGACACTTTGAACTGTCACTAGTTAACTAGTGAGACACAAAAACCTTCAACTAGCTGACTGGTATGAATTTTAGGCTTTACTAGTTAACTAGTGAGCCATTTTTGTGTCACCTAGTTAACTAGGAAGCCAAAATGTGTTCACTTGTCAACTAGTGGGCATTTCTTCTGTCACTAGTTAACTGGTGTGCACATTTTGGCCATCACTAGTTAACTAGTGAGACACAAAAACTTTCAACTAGCTGACTGGTATGCATTTTGGTCTTTACTAGTTAACTAGTGAGCCATTTATGTGTCAACTAGTTAACTAGTGAAGCCAAAATGTGTTCACTAGTTAACTAGTGCGCATTTATGTCTACCACAAGTTAACTAGTTTGCACATTTTGACCCTCACTAGTTAACTAGTGAGACAAATACCTTCAAGTAGCTGACTGGTATGCATTTCTGCTTTTACTAGTTAACTAGTGAGCAGTTTTTTGTCAACTAGTTAACTACTGAAGCCTAAATGTGTTCACTAGTTAACTAGTGCACATTTCTGCTGTCACTAGTTAACTAGTGGGCACAGTTTCACCCTCGATATTTAACTAGTTGACAGAAACATGGCTAACTAGTTAACTAGTGGACATAAATGGCTTACACAGCATTTCCACCTGAAACAGAATCATTAAAATTAGAATCAAATAAAACAGTTGTTCAGTATGACATCAAAAGGATTTTTAAAGAAGGCAATTGGACTTCTTTGGTTTCATGAATATAGGAGGGTTGATCTTAAGCCTGATTCATGCTTCTCCTGCGTCAGTGCGGAGACACGCAACTCCATTATCCGTCCTTGCGTAGGGCCCCAGCAGGCACGCAAGTACGTATGGAGTCGAGCCCACTTTTTTAAACATCCGTTTAACGAGACGGACAACGCAAGCTTGTGATTGGTCAGGATGCCGTTGTCGTCTACAGCGCCGCCATTGCACACTCAAAAACAAAGAGCCGAGGATAACTAGCGACAGACACAGAGAAACTTGAAGAACACCTCGCAAAAATACTCTAAAAACATGAACATTTTTATTCCCCGTGACTGGAGGAGTGAAACGATGCACAGCAAGCGTTTTATTTGTAGACGCAAATGACAGGAATCATAGGTTTGGAGGTGGCGAGCCCGTGAAGAGGTGTAGGAGAATGAGACAAATTTGTCTGTTAAAAAGTCTGTTATGTACAAAAAACACAATATCATCACACTATTTTGGACCGATACATGACAGGATACCACAGAACAGCTCTACACCCTCTGCTGTCCTGGCCAGGAATTGCTTTGCAACACTCCCCAGAAGACGGAGAAGTATGAGAGCTAAACATCTCCGTCCGTGCGTGCGTGTCTCTCCCTGTTGGAGCTGACAGAGAAGCATGAATCAGGCTTTATTGTAGCTGTCAATTGTTGCTTGATAAGCAGAAACTGTCACCTTCAAAACACCTCCTCTGCACAGGTATTTCTTTGTAAGTAGGAACAGGAATAAAGTTATAGATGTCAGCAGGTAAAAGATCCACTAAAATTAATTTCACCATTAGAACAAAGGATGTTGTGTAGGCGTGAGATCACCAAAGATGATAGGGTCTTTTAAATCTTACTTTCAGATAAGCTGATGACGTTCAGCACCTGTTCTTCCCTTCTTGGAACAGGTTTTTTTTACCTTAAAGGACGAGAAGATTGTAGGTACGGCTGTGTCCTTCAGGCAAACTCTCCCCTAAAATAAAAAAAAACATAATTACTTAATTAAAAAAAAAGAGATTCACATATACACACATCAGACAAGGTCAGCTTCTGAAGAACACACTGGTACACCAGAGCACTGTGTGTGTGTGAGTGAATGTGCTTGCGTGCATGCGTGTGTGCGTGTGTGTGTGTGTGTGTGTGTGTGTGTGTGTGTGTGTGTGTGTGTGTGTGTAAAAGCCATGTGTAGTGTTTGTTATTTTTAAAGCATATGTTGTTGGATTTTATCAAGAATCGAGACTTTGAAACTATATAGTTTAATTACAGTTTGATTTATTTGACATCTGTATAATGTTTATTATTTTGTTTTTTCCCCCTAAATGCCTAACATTTTAGTTTAACATGAATATTTGCCATTCATCCAAATACATAAAGTTACACATTAAAGACTGTCCAAAAATTAAATTGTTTCTCTGAGTAATTGACCATAGAATTAGATGGAAATTAATAACATGATTGTTTCTCATCTAAACAGCCCTAGTCACAGACAATTCAAGGGTGGGGAAGATTTTCTTCTAGTTACACAGCAATGTAACGTCGGTATGTTATACAGCTAATGCTTCAATTTTTTAAATCTCAACCAAAATATGAAGTAATGTGTTTGTACCCTTATTTATTATATGGAGTCTACATTTACAGCAGCTGGCAGAGGCAGAGATTTTTTCTATTGATACACGGAATTTACAGAATCATTTTAAATTTTAATAGGGGAAGACTGCAGGAGGGAGCGGTAAAATACAGGGGGTCCCCAGCAAAAACAAACTTTACGAGTGTGATGAAACTTGCTGGTGTTCCCTCAGCAGGCCTGGTGGCAGCAACAACGGCCCAGTGGCTGTGCTTGGTCAATGTTATCGAGCTCAGTCCGGCTCGGCCGTGAACCAGCCGAGGAGACATCCTGCTCTGCTTAAGAAGAAGTGTTATTTTACCGCTTCAGAAGAAGCGTCCGTGTTTTTACGCTTTCTCAGAGACATGTCACATCGCTAACACGTCAATAGTGCAGCGTAGCCTGCTGGAGGTTTTAAGGGTTCCGATGAAAACACCCTACCATTCAGGCTGCTTACACATCCATATTAAGTTGTCGCTGTTGCGCTCACGCCGTAATACAGTATTAGATGCGGTTAAAGTCAGACATGAAAAACTCCACGAGCGGTCAGACCGCGCAGCAGCTAGGCGCAGCAAGTAGGCGCCGCATCGGTCAGGCTGCCCGGCCTGACCGCTGGGGATTACCGGATGGAAGAATGGACACAGAAGTCTCCCTCCAAGCGCTTTTTACCCTTTTACTCATCAAAATATGCCCTATTAATTATTTTACCGTATTTTACATTTAAATTTCATGGTTAAACAGTACATGCTACATGTTAAACTGATAGTTAGCTAGCTACTTCGGTAAACTCAGCTAGTTTAAAGGCGGCAGTGACATAAAATACGAATATAGATTTTAACTTACCGAAAAAAAATGAAGTGGAGACTCCTTGGATGCTCTATTAGTGCAATTAATACCACAGCACGTCATTTTGTCCAACAATTGCACCAATAATATCCAAAACAGAATTCACAAGCACAGAGACTCAAAATCCCGAAACAGTTTCCAGGAGGGACCGAGGCTGTACTGAGGCCTTTCCACGGAGCTAACTCTGTGGTCACGTGGGTCTGAGGCGGCGGTCACGTGTGTCGGATGCTCATTAATTATACAGAATTTTAGGCTTTCAATACACTTAAACAGAAGAGTGAGAAAAAAATTCACCCCCCTCAGAGTTGTCATGAGTATAAACTAGATAATTTAGACAAAAAACATGTTTTGGTATCAGGCTGTAAACATGTTTATTTCTGCTGTGAAATTGGCATTTTTAACATGGGAGTCAATGAGGATTTGCTCGCTTCTGGCACCAGCCCCCAGTGGATGAGGGTGGAACTGCAATTTCTCTTACTTCCGGGTTGGGGCCATTTTTAGAGACCCATTGTGGGGGCTTGGAAGGGACACAGCAGACTGCACTTCTTGAGGACGCTTAGGTCCTTCAATGTCTGTAGCAAGATCCTGCAGATCTTCTACAAGTCTGTTGTTGAGAGGGTAATCTCTTCAGCCATCGTCTGTTGGGGTAGCAGCATCAGAAGCAGGGACCTAAAAAGGCTCAACAGCCTAATAAAAAAGGCTAGTTCTGTTCTGGGGACGACTGTGGAACCACTGGAGGAGATAATGCAAAGAAGGATTCTCCAGAGAATCAAGAAAATGATGGACAACCCTGAGCATTCTCTTCACAAGACTGTCCGACAACGGAAGACTGTCTTCAGTCAGAGGCTTCTTCAGTTTCGCTGCAACACTGACCGCTACTGGAGATCCTTCCTGCCAACAGCCATTGTAATATACAACAACTCTTTGATGACTTGATTATTATTATTATTATTATTATTATTATTATTCTGAGCTACTACAGCAATCAATTTCCCTCTGGGATTAATAAAGTATTTTTGAGTTGAATAAAATTTAGGCAAGTACTTTTACTTGTACTTGAGTAAAAATTATCAAAGTACTGGTACTCGTACTTAAGTAGGAAATTTTAGTACTCTTTCCACCTCTGCTGGTACACAATAACACAAATGCAATATTCAGTATGTGTTCAATATTTGTGCAATACCGGATTTACATGGTATGTCTGTGTCCCTTACAGCATGCTGCATATTCTGGAACCCAAGTTTTTCATTTTTATTTGTAGTTTTTAGTGGTCGAAGGTTACAATAATAGCTTACTGCCTATTTGTTATTATTTCTCTTGAAATTATTCTGGTGAGTGCTGGTGCTGCTGTAACAAGTGAATTTCCCCACTGTGGGATCAATAAAGTCTATTCTATTCTATTCTAACAATCGCTTTCTGCTATGATTAATAATGTATCTTCCTTCAGTGCATGTAACAATTCTGGGGTGGTTTTTCATTTAAAAAAATTCATAAACAAGTTGACTCATGAGTCAAGTAGTTTTCATACCTCCAGATTTTAGCTAAAGTTAAGCTCAGCTTTCAGCAGATGAGTCCAACAGGTTCCAGCTGAGAGATGTTTTTATGTTTTGGTAACAATAACCAGCACAAATCATCACTTTGGAAAAGTCACACCAGGTAATCTAGAAATCTGATGGAGGACATGCAAGTGAAACTGGAAAAATGTAAATAATGTGTAAAAGTCCATCTATTTCGTGAATTCAACTTAGACTGAGACCAGGTGCGAGCCACCCCAATTATTTTGCCATGACATGTGGAGATGTGCAGCAAAACATGAAGTTACGCGTCACACTGACGTCACTCAGAAGACTCAGAAGATTAAAAAGTAAGTAAGTAAATGAATAAATAAAATGAATAAATAATAAATTCAATCAAAATAGCCCCCACCCACCCACTCTCTCTCTCCCATGCTTATTTATCAGTGTGGTCTCAGGGAGCTGCTACAGAACTCCATCAGTCAGTCCATCACGGGGACACGGGGACAGTCTAAGATCTTCTAGTCGTGGGCTGGTGTAGAAACTCCCACACCCGTTTTTCACACAACAGGAGATGTTTTAGAGCACTGGTCCCAGGTGGATGAATAGCATAGAACATTAATGTCAGTGGGGAAGTTCGTTTGCTAGAGCAGCACAAACACTTACAGAAAAGAAAAAGGAAAATTAATAAGATTAGAGGTAAACACACAAAGGCAGTAAGCTATAGTAACGTTCAACCACTAAAAACAACCAATAAAAAACTGGGTTTCCAGAACTATGCAGCAGGGACACGAACATACTACATCCGGTAATAAAATCATCTCTATATTTTTTAACAGCAGCTGATTTTTGTATAGTGGTTTTAACTAGATTTTGGCTGTATGACTTTATGTTTTATCTATTTTATTTTTGGTTTTATGTCCTTAATTTCATCTATGGTGCCTTAAGATTTTTTGTGAAGCACTGTCAGTTTTTTTAATCCTGTACAAATAAATTGTAACACACGTGTCTCACTCCATGCTGCATGTGCTAGCGTCTGACTGGGCGCCATTAATGAGCAGTGAAATTGCAGACAGCGCCTCGCTGACCAGTGCGAGCCAGGGAGAGGAAATGTCAGAGATGGTTTTTACAACAGCGCAATGAAGATGTTAGGTGCATGGGTGTATTTTTAATTAGATCAAAACTGGTTTTATTACAGATGTTTCATTTTCTTTTAGAACCATTAGAATAATGTCAATATTTTAGGTGTAGTACCACCACACAGGCACAGGAGGGCGACATCGCTCCAACAGACGATTTACATTTACCTGTAACACCGTGGTTAAGACAACTGACTTCATCTGCCTGATTTCATGTTCCTGATATTTTCTAATTATAGTTTATCTGTTTGGTCAGTCTTGTTTTCTCTACTTCCTGGATTCAGCGCCAGAGACGATTTTCCACTCCTTTTACGTAACGTAGAAGCAAGCCCTTGTTGCCATGGTGACCCGCCGCATGCTACGCTAAATACCGCTCGCCCTCTACTGTTGTTGCTGCATGTGCACAAAGTTCACGTGTTTACGTTCACGTGCTTCATTGAGCTCGTATTTACAGGTAGGACTGACATTTCTAGTCTTTAGTGTTTAAAAGTATTTCATTAGAACCTGCAGAAGCAGCTAAACGTTTTTTCTGTCCCAACTGGACCGGACCGGACCCTCTGGAGACAGAAACCCGACACAAGACGGCCACAGCGTTGACGCATGTCTGACAGCACTTGTAGCACCAGTAGAAGACGTATCGTAGTACCAGCAGACGTAAAGTAGCGCGCGCACCAGTACAACTGCAATCGTCTGCACGCACGGAAGCGCAGGTGGCGTGATGACGTCACAAAGCCTTTATGACTGACGCTGGCAGCATCATATACATGTAGGTCTGCAGTCTGTGGTCAGTCAGTATCAGACTTGCTTTGAAGAAGGTGGTTGGACGGATTGTTGCTCTCAGAAAACTTGTTGGTTTTGTGTAAACAACATCTTTTAACAGCTTCCTTCAGAGAAATCTGGTGCATTTGGTGAATATTTATAGCTAAATTATACACTGCTCGAAAATCATAGAGTGCAAAATGGTCTTTGCTCTCTCAAACAGCCAACCAGCTTTCCAGTCAGGGCTAAGGTCCTCTGAGCTACAGTCGCTTCACAAACGACGCAGATATGAACTTCTGGCTAGCTACAGAGGAACTAGCTTTGCAGAAACACAAAAACTGTGTCTGTCTGCATCAAAACCTGACAAGTCTCGTCAGACTCAGCCCTTTGAGGAACCAAGTGTCTTTTTCAAGACAGCCGTGTCTGTGGACACCAGTGGAGGTTTAACATCCTTCTCCAGCAAAAACTCCTCTGTTTTACGGGCTAATCGGCAAGACCAAAGATATAAAACGCTGGCAAGGTACCGAGGAATTTCCTTAGTGGAGAAAAGACAGATGTCCTCTGTCCAACTCCAGGATACTCCTCGCATTCAGCTGTTGGGAAAAAGAAAGCGTTTGAGTGACGGAGGTCACGAGAACTCTGATTTCCCCAGCGCTGCTAAAGGGCCAAGGCTGTCAGAAGGCGCGCCTCAGCAGAAACGTCCCACTATGATCCGCCTCAAAGGTCGTAGGAAAGGGACGTTTTCCGGACCCAAAAATGTCTCTGAACACACCAAAACTGCATCTACCATCAAGTCTGAGCAGCCTCGAACTCCAGTAATCTGGATTATTGGATCCAGTTACATCAGACGGGGTGAAGAGGCGGCTCAGAAGCAGTTTGGGACAAACTTTGGACTCAGAGCTAAGGTCCAATGGTTTGGTAAAGGAGGCATGCGCTGGGGTGGTGTCCTTCCCAGGTTTTACTCCGAGGCTTGCACACACGGTCCTCCAGATATTCTGGTAGTCCACGCTGGAGGAAACGATCTGGGTCTAGTTTCCCCGGTGGAACTGGCTTCTCAGATCCAAAAGGATTTGTCCCACCTCCACAAGGACTTTCCGGAAATGAGAATAGCCTTTTCCGCCATCAACGAACGGCAGTCGTGGCGATACGGGCGACCAGGAAGAATTAACAGCAACAGAAAAAAGGTTAATTCTTTACTGAGGAGGGCCGTTAGGAGCTTTGGGGGCCTGGTCATCGAGCATCCTGAGCTCAGGTTCTTCAAAAACTCCCTTTTTCTCCCAGACAGAGTGCATTTTAGTAAGAGAGGAAACAGCTTGTTTCTGGGCAGCATTCACTCTGTTCTGGAGAAGATTCTGGCTCAGAGGTGTAACACCTAAATCTGTTACGCCTTAAAAAGATAACAGCTGACAGAAAAGGGCAAATGGACGAGCTTCTCATCCGGCACGTGTGTGAATCAACCGTTGGATTAGGACTCCTGAAGAGCCAACAACTGTCACGCTGAGCAGGAGGAGGTAGGACCCAAAACGCAGAAGCCCAGAATGACTCGAGGCAAGAGCGGTTGAAAAAAGGTCAAATCCTTTTATTAAGGTGGCAACAAAAATGACTTAGATGCAGGAATCAAATCCAGAAAACTGAAAGCCAAAAAAAAAAAAACTCCAAAAAGCCCAATAATGAGCACGAAGACTAGAACCTGACGAGGGAACAAAACAACGCTGACTCACAACGATGGACCGACAAACACTGAGGGACAAGACAGGACTTTTAAACACAGAGCGAGGTGATCAGAGGAACAGGTGACAGGTGTGAGTGATCTGAAGGGAAGGCAGGTGCATTCAGTAAACTAAATGTGGAAAGAACTAAGCAGGAGAACCTGGAGGAGAACAGGAGGAGGCTGGGGACAGAGGGACACAGAACATGAAAACAACTGTCTTTTTAAAGACAAAACGTAACAAAAAAACATGAAAAAGATTAACTTAAAGTTCAGAAAGCATCTGAATAAAAAACCAAAAAAAAAAAAAAAAAAAAAAAAACCAACTAACTCTGCCAGAGTTTCCCTTTTGGGTCACTTTTGCCGGTCCCAAGCCCGGATTAAAGAGGAGGGGTTGGATTATAACACAGAAATAAATCCACAGTATAGGGATTTTAGTCTGAAGAAATAAATTGTAAAAATGCAAAATAATTACACTTTACCATCTATATAAACATTTACTGGGTTCAGTTTTTTATTTTGTTAAGGACTTTTGTCATAAATCATTACAGAAAATCCAGATCCTCTCCTGCAGACAGTGAAGAACTGTGTTTCGCATACGTCGCTCCAGCACGTAAAACAAGCTAGCTGCTGATGCTAGTATTGTGAATCACTGTTATTTGTTTACTTTCAAGCTCCTAATTATTACGTGAAATTGCGTTTACAGCTGCAGCAAAAGGTCTGAGCATAGGCGTCATTTTAACCGGGGACGCCGGGGACATGTCCCCGGCAAAATTTGTGATTGGCAGCTGTGTCCCCCCCACTTTCAAAAAAGCCTGCTGATGAGGATTTTTGTTTTACCAGCTCAGATCTTATACCAGGGGTCGGCAACCTGTTCCCATCAAAGAGCCATTATTACCCGTTTCCCACAGTAAAGAAAACACCGCAGCAGCCGCAGCGTTGTGGGCGGGGCCTACCCTCAGACAGCAGAGCGCTGCTCACAACCAGGTGACAGCAGCCAGTACCGGTCGCTCGCATGGGCGTCGCACCCGTGGGGGATTCAACACCCACACTTTTCCAGCTGTTTTGTTCCCCTCCACACCAGTCTGGTTTCTTTATGTCGCACACTCACTCTGTTTGCCTCATCTCCTTCTTCACCTCCCAGCCGATGTCGGGTTTCCAGGAGAGCAGGAGAGGGAGGGACGGGAGAGCTCGACTGAATTCATAATTTTACATCTTGACATTAGCTGTACAAAGTCTGAGTTTGATAAAGTGAAGAACAACCATTTGCAGAGGATTATAACAGGCGCGGCGCCAGGTTTTCATGGGCCATGGTAATTTTGGACGGACCTTAATAAGCAGTGACTTAGTGAAGCAGGCAGGACGCGCTAGAAAATTTCGTTTAAAAAGACATCATAAAGTTTTCCCCCCGTCATTTTTATTTATAAAATATGAAGTAAAAACTCCCAGTTTAATTTTCATTCATTTGTCATTAATATTTAGTCTACACCCGTGCGTAAAGTGGACCATCTTCCAGTAAAAGCAAAGCTTCCAGCCCACCTCTCCAAATGCGTAAAATGTGCATCAGCCGCTAGTTAGGTGCGCCGCGCGCAGCATTAGCTACGCCATCCCAGACAAGAGCAGAGCAAATAGAGACAGAATAGAGGATAATTGTGTCTGGATGTGGATGGAGATTACATTTTACAGCAGCCTGATCATCATTTAAATACGTAAACCATCACCTGTCTTCTAGTCCACGCTATCAGCATTATTTTAATTGGTGTGTGTGTGTGTGTGTGTGTGTGTGTGTGTGTGTGTGTGTGTGTGTGTGTGTGTGTGTGTGTGTGTGTGTGTGTGTTTTCCACTTCCAACACTGGTCTAACCAACCAGACCAGCATGTCCAGTATGTGTTTAGACTGTTCAGAATACAAGTCCAGGCTCGCAGAACCAGAGCGCATGTGAGAAGGTTCCTCCCACTGAAGCGAGTGTTTTCCAAACCCTGTCTCTCAGAGACTTGTCACTTAGAAAATGTTCCCTGATTATGAAACTTTGGCTGAATAGCGCTTGTTCCTGTCTCCAATGTGGCGACGCATCCAGGAGCCGTCTGAGGAGAATCCCAGAATCTGACATCCTCCAGCTCAGGAAGCGCATATGATTACGCACAAGCGTGACGCGTCAACCCGGTCTCACAGTAAGACCGGGTTGGAACTGTTTAGGTTTACGCAGACAATCTTTACATTTAGAATTAGCTTACAGATGTAAAATTAATGCAGTAAAATATAAAGCTTTTTATTTAAATATCCATTCATTATTTTACAAGCACAGCGAGCCGCCGACCCCTGTGCTAGCCTATATTGTCCCCAGCAATTTTTAAACCCCACTCAAGTGTATGGTTATTGTCCCCAGCAATTCTGAAAACAAACTGACGCCCTTGGGTCTGAGCCATGTGTCTGTGTCCTACACGCATTTTTAAATAACAGGTCTGATCTAAAATAATAACCTACATCTATGAATCCATCTAGAACTGGACTCTAGACGAGTCCCGTTAGCATGACTGCAGCAAAACTGCTAACCGTGTTAGCTCCGGTAAGGACAGAACAAGTCCTTTGGGAAAGCTACGACACACACACACACACACACGCACGCACGCATGCTATATCTGATTGATGACACATTGTTCTCTGCTATAACGCTAACACAGAAACAGCGGAGCCAGGCGTTGTTTACTACAGCTGTTTCAGCAGAGCTCCATGTGAAACGTCACCAGCTGCCCAGGACTTAGACCGGAAGTTAGTTTCTGTTTTTCCCTCGCCGGTCACAAACATCAGATTTTCTTACAATTCCAGACGTCAAAATCCAAAAAATCTTTTTCATCTAAGGTTTTAATACACATTTACACATGCTGTTCAAACGAATTTTGCCTCTGGCCGATATCTTTAAACGAGTGAGTGAACCCACTACCAAGGATGAACTCTAACTTTAAAAATCAGCTGCTCTAAATAAGCATGAAGTTCAGAGAGGAGCTCTAGGATGGACACGAATAAAGGAACTGAAATGTAGAGGTAAAGTAGGGCAGGGCCAATGTTAGCAGCTGTCATACGGTCCATTTGAAATGTTTGACTTTCATTTAGCTTGTTATGTGACAGGTTAGAGCACAGTCTCATGTTAGAGTTTTGTCATTAGAACATTGAGATACCTCACATACTGATGGCATCTAAAAATTAACATTTCCGTCACACTGTGTGTGTGTCCGTGTGTGTGCGTGCACACAAGAGCGTGTTGTGAACTGGTGTTGTGGTTTTGCACTGATGTAACCATCTTTACGCTGACAAAAATGTATCTAAGTAACTTTTTACTTTGAATCCATTTTATTTATGATACTTTTTACTTTTACTTGAGTAAAAATTTAGGCAAGTACTTTTACTTGTACTTGAGTAAAAAATTATCAAAGTACTGGTACTCGTACTTAAGTAGGAAATTTTAGTACTCTTTCCACCTCTGCTGGTACATAACACAAATGCAATATTCAGTATGTGTTCAATATTTGTGCAATACCGGATTTACATGGTATGTCTGTGTCCCTTACAGCATGCTGCATATTCTGGAACCCAAGTTTTTCATTTTAATTTGTAGTTTTTAGTGGTCGAAGGTTACAATAATAGCTTACTGCCTATTTGTTATTATTTCTCTTGAAATTATTCTGGTGAGTGCTGGTGCTGCTGTAACAAGTGAATTTCCCCACTGTGGGATCAATAAAGTCTATTCCATTCTATTCTAACAATCGCGTTCTGCTATGATTAATAATGTATCTTCCTTCAGTGCATGTAACAATTCTGGGGTGGTTTTTCATTTAAAAAAAATTCATAATTAAGTTGACTCATGAGTCAAGTAGTTTTCATACCTCCAGATTTTAGCTAAAGTTAAGCTCAGCTTTCAGCAGATGAGTCCAACAGGTTCCAGCTGAGAGCCGTTTTTATGTTTTGGTAACAATAACCAGCACAAATCACTTTGGAAAAGTCACACCAGGTAATCTAGAATTCTGATGGAGGACATGCAAGTGAAACTGGAAAAATGTAAATATTGTGTAAAAGTCCATCTATTTCAGTAATTCAACTTAGACTGAGACCAGGAGCGAGCCACCCCAATTATTTTGCCATGACATGTGGAGATGTGCAGCAAAACATGAAGTTACGCGTCACACTGACGTCACTCAGAAGACTCAGAAGATTAAAAAGTAAGTAAATAAAATGAATAAAAATAAATTCAATCAAAATAGCCCCCGCCCACTATCTCTCTCCCATGCTTATTTCTCAGTGTGGTCTCAGGGTGTCATGGCGGGCGGCAGTCCTTTGACCCACGACATGCAGAATCACCAAACAGGAACTGGTAAGTAAGTAAAACGACTTTATTATATACTGCAGAGCAAGGACGGGAACAGACGACGGGCAGGCTGGCAGCAAGATTTCCGGATGGAACTCTGAGGAAGGAGACAGAGTGAATATATGGAGGGAATGACGGGGAATGATATTGGGAGTGGAGCTTACTGATTGTAGTAGTGGTGAGAACTTCCGGAGGGATTGGTCAGGTCCGGGTGAGCAGGAAGGCTCCAGAAGGAGGAGGAACTGTTGGATCGGAGAGGAGGTAGGAGTAGAGGCTTGGTGGGTGCAGGTGAGCGGCTGAGAGCGGGCGGCCAGGGGAGGAGACAGCGTGACATGAAGTGCAGGGATCCGAGCTGGTGTTGAGATGGTGGAGTGTGGAGTGAAACCTGGAGTAGAGCAGGGAAGAGAAGTCAGGGTCTTTTCAGGTTGAAGAAATCCAGTGAATAATTCTCAAGATCTGGTAACAAGACGGAACACAGGATCAAAAAACAGGTCAGAGGCTAGAGCTACCCAAAATTGAGCAATCATCCAGCGAAGTGAAGAGTCACACTGCTCCTTAAATCCCCTGGACCGTGATGACAGGATTAGCTGCAGCTGGAGACTCTCAGACACGCCCACCTGCAAACAATGTTCAGAAAAGCTGGTTAAGTGCAGGGAGCTCACCACGGATCGTGACACAGGGAGCTGCTACAGAACTCCATCAGTCAGTCCATCACGGGGACAGTCTAAGATCTTCTAGTCGTGGGCTGGTGTTGAAACTATGGGATTAGATTTGTGCCAATAGGATCAAGAAAAACACTTTGGAGAGCAAACAAATTTTAAGACATTGAGAGAAAAAAAACATTCGTTTCAAAAGAAAAACTTAAGATCTGAATCAGATTCTTAAAACGATCAAGAAAAACACTTTGACGGTCAAACAAAAATTAAGAAATTGACAGAACAAAAATATTGACTAAAGGAAAAATACATGTTTCAAAAGTAAAACTTACTATCTGAATCAACTTCTTAAAATGAGTATAAAGTATGTTTCCTTTTTCTGTTTGCCTCTATGTGTTTTTGTTATCAGTTTCCTCAGTTTCGTTCTCGCTGCTCACAGCTTTGCTCTCACTACCAGATTTGCACTTACACTTTCTGCCTTTCTCCTTTGCAA
This sequence comes from Nothobranchius furzeri, assembly GCF_043380555.1. NCBI lineage: Eukaryota > Metazoa > Chordata > Actinopteri > Cyprinodontiformes > Nothobranchiidae > Nothobranchius > Nothobranchius furzeri. The sequence continues at coordinate 27,646,952 of NC_091747.1, read as the reverse complement.
TCCCTGAGTTTTTGGTTGCAATTCTGACACAACCCTTTCGGGTGGGTGGGAATTCTGAGAAGTCCTCTCCCATAGGACAGTGGTTTCTCTTGAGTGACAGTTCAGTGACCCGGAAGTGATGTAGCCTCCAAGACTTTTTTTTCCCACCTCGGTCAACAACATGAATTTTGAGCCCCAAACACGTTATTTTTGCTGTCTGTGGGGTCTACTGAGGATCTAAAGTGAGAATCGATAATATATTTTATCTTTTCTTAGTTAATCTGTAAGTTAAGCCACTTTTTAAGTTGGTTTTAACCAGATGCTAGCTCACAAGCTAGCTGCTAAGCAAGCCATTGTGCTAGCCTCAGGACATTGGTCTGTTGTTCCGGTGTTCTGGGAATTTCTCCTACCCGGTAAACCGTCCTACCCGTCGTTCCTGCGCATGTGCGTGCATGCGCACAACACAAAAAGGGAAGCAAAGCGCATCCGGCTGTGATTTCATGCTACTCCGTTGTAAGATTTGCAGGAAAATAGGTAAGTAGTTAAGTATTTGTACTTTTTATTGATTTATTTAAGCCTTTGTGATTGTTTGTCAATATTAAAGTAAAATCGCTATCTGCTTTCTGCACAAAACTGTCGAATTTGCAGCTTTGGTTAAGTCTGCTGTGGTTACTGGACATGTGGTATTTCACAGGAAGGGAAGCAAAGCGCATCCGGGGCTGTGATTTCATGCTACTCCGTTGTAAGATTTGCAGGAAAATAGGTAAGTAGTTAAGTATTTGTACTTTTTATTGATTTATTTAAGCCTTTGTGATTGTTTGTCAATATTAAAGTAAAGTCGCTATCTGCTTTCTGTACAAAACTGTCGAATTTGCAGCTTTGGTTAAGTCTGCTGTGGTTACTGGACATGTGGTATTTCACAGGAAGGGAAGCAAAGCGCATCCGGGGCTGTGATTTCATGCTACTCCTTTGTCAGATTTGCAGGAAAATAGGTAAGTAGTTAAGTATTTGTACTTTTTATTGATTTATTTAAGCCTTTGTGATTGTTTGTCAATATTAAAGTAAAATCGCTATCTGCTTTCTGCACAAAACTGTCGAATTTGCAGCTTTGGTTAAGTCTGCTGTGGTTACTGGACATGTGGTATTTCACAGGAAGGGAAGCAAAGCGCATCCGGGGCTGTGATTTCATGCTACTCCGTTGTAAGATTTGCAGGAAAATAGGTAAGTAGTTAAGTATTTGTACTTTTTATTGATTTATTTAAGCCTTTGTGATTGTTTGTCAATATTAAAGTAAAGTCGCTATCTGCTTTCTGCACAAAACTGTCGAATTTGCAGCTTTGGTTAAGTCTGCTGTGGTTACTGGACAATCCGGTATTTGGACAACACTTCTGAATCCGCAGCTTCTGTGTTTTAAGGCTGTTTCGGTAATGTCGCTATTTAATAAGTTAAATTATTTGCATTGTTAACTGCACATATTGAAGCTCAGAAGAAAATGTCTACTTACATTCATAGATATGGAGAAGAAGTGGGAAGAGATTTACACATTCATTTCTGCGGGCTCCTACCCTTCAGGATATGACAAGGCTCAGAAGCAAAACCTCAGAAGATATGCCTCAAAATTCAAACAAAAGGGTCAGTAATTTATTGTTAATCCTAACAACTCATATATGTGGTTACATTAAATTCTAAATATATATTGTTTTACTGCAGATGGAGAACTCTTTGTTGGAACCAGAAGAGTAGTAAAAACCATGGATGATGCCAGGAAGATTTTTCATGAGTTTCATTCATCTCCAATCGGAGGACACACTGGCACACACAAAACGCTAAATGCAGTGTGTTCCAGATTTTACTGGTTTGGTATGACAGTTGACATTAAAACATGGGTATGTATTAAATGTTTGTATTGTTGTGAAATACCGTTTAAAATAAGCAAATTTTTTGATATCAGTTAAAAGAGAAACTGTGCACTTGCAAAATATAAATAAATATGGTTAATTAGTGATATTACAGTAATAACCTGTAGGCCAGGCAGAGATTAGAAGACACAAAGTATTGTTGCTAAATTGTTTTTTTGTTGAGGAATATGTCATTAAGTGTTTTGTTTTTTCATAAATGAGAATGTTGAACATTTACGTGAACTCCATAAATATTTTTACCTTAAAGATTCTGGAATGTGACCAGTGTCAAAAAGTTGGGAAACCACTGACTGCTGTGCAACCGTTGCAGTGTATTCAGGTAAATATTATGCCCCTTTTACCCATCAAACTATGCTTTTAGCTCACATTCATAAAGGCAGGAGGGTTTGCCATCTAATTTTAACCATTGATGTTAATGTGTACATTATACAAATTGTTGTTCAAATTATTAATTTGTCCTTGATAGGTGTCTGAAGTGTGGGAACTTATTGGTATAGATCTTACTGGACCTCTTCCTAAAACTTCAAGCGGCTTCCAGTATATACTTACTGCAACTGACTACTTTTCAAAGTGGGTTGAAGCTTTCCCATTAAAAACGAAATCTGCATCTGAGGTAGCACAGCACTTGTGCTCCATTATATATAGACATGGCTGCCCCAAAAGGATTTTATCAGACCAAGGCAGAGAGTTTGTGAATGAAGTAAGTGTTAAATAATTTTCAGTTACATTTTTTAACTTTACTTCACTGGGGTCACAGATTTTTTCTTGTGTGCTTTATAAGAAGTATAAGAATCCTTGTCCTTATCTGTTGAAGCTCAACTCTGATCTTTGCAAGTTATTGCAAATTGAAAGAAGTGTCACAGCAGCATACCATCCACAGACCAATGGTCTAGATGAAAAGACCAATGACAACATAAAAAGGTATGCCTAATTTTTATCTATCAGTTTTTAATAACATTACTTATGTTATACAAAATTAATTGTTACTTAATAATTTATTAATTTCTTTACTTCTAATTAAACTTTCATTACTGTCGTTACATATTTCTATGCCTGTATTTAGAGCCCTCCGAAAACTGGTGAATGACCAGCAGAATAACTGGGATCTGTATCTACATCCCACCCTGTTTTCACTGCGGTCAAAAGTACACACCACAACAAAATACTCACCTTTTTTTCTGATGTATGGAAGAGAGGCAGCATTTCCATCAGAAGTGCCTGCTCAAATGCCGGTGAGTGTTTGTCAAATTCTTTCTATGTTAGAACTAAGAATTGAAGCCATAAAACAAACAGTAATGTCTTTATGAATATGATATCATCTTGTTTTAATTGCTAATATCTACAAAATTTTAGATTTCCAACATCATTCTGCCAGACGACAAAAGGTACAGTGACTGTGTACAGTCTGAAAGTGAAGCACAACATGCAGTTAAAGAAACTGCACAAGAAAACATTGCGAAGTCACAAGACAAGCAAAAGGCAGCATACGCCAAGCGGGTCCTGAAAAAGTACAAAAATGTTGTCTATAACGTAGGGGATCAAATTCTCCTTCTAAATATGAGGAAACGTGGGCGAAAAGGAGGAAGACTTGAACAGGATTTTTCAGGCCCCTACACAATTGATGAGATCAGTGGGAAATGTGTTAGACTGAAAAACGCTGAGGGAAATACTTTAAAAAGTCTATACAGTATTGACCACATTAAACCCTATAGAAGAAGTCACCCTGTCCAAGTCTCAACTCCAACTAAACCTGTTGAGAGTAGCCCATCATCTGAGATGTGGCCTTGCAGTCCTCAGCATCATCATGAAGCACTGCAAAATAACAGACCCTCTGTCATAAAGTTTGCACCAAAAATAGCTCAGGTAACATCAGTCCAAGCACCAGAAGAGCCTGCACCAGTGACCCCCCAGAAACCCAGCACCCAAGAAAAAGGTGGCATAGCTAAAAATCTCATTCTGACCGGTTGGTCAATTGTTGCCAGTTTGGCCTTTGTTGGCCTAAAACTAACTAAAACCTTATGTTGGCCCTTTTCTGCATGTGGCCCGTTGGCCCTTTTCTGCATGTGGCCCGTTGGCCCTTGTCTGCATGTGGCCCGTTGGCCCTTGTCTGCATGTGGCCCGTTGGCCCTTGTCTGCATGTGGCCCGTTGGCCCTTGACCGTGATTTTCAAGTGGCAACTGTTATTACTAAATAAACTTATCATATTTTGTTTTTAGTGGAGTGGCTTTGGGCTGCAAAAGACACCGGGCGTGTGGAGGCAGTCGTTGGGCCATACAAATTGTATGACTCTTCTTTTCGAACACTGGAGGACAGTGGGTGGCTTTCTGATGAGGTAAGTGAAGTAATCATTTTTGGTCCTAGTGGTGGTCTGTAAAAATAATCTTCTTTTAATCCAAACAGGTCATTGATGCATACCTGCACTGCCTCATTAGGAAACAAAAGGCAAGTAAGAACGTATGCCGGTTATTTCACAAAAGTATTTTATACAATTTTGTAATCTTTAAAAAAAACTATTACACTTTTCAGAAACCCGTGTATCAGTTGTCTGGCGTTGTTGCAACCTCTCTGTTTTCTGGGAAGTTTAAATGTGTCAGCAAGGTAATGTAGATGTTATATAAGTCATATAGTGCATGTTATGTAAATGAATCTAAATCTTTATAAACTAAAAAAATATTCCACAGATGTTGTTTCCGGCTGAGGACATTTGGTTGTGCCCACTGAACTTTGGTGCACACTGGATCCTTGTGGTACATGTTAACACCTCATGTGTTTTTTTTCTCTTTTTTTGTTTTATTATTCTTTTAGCAGCATATTCTTATTTTGAAAATGTTTGCAACTGATTATGTTTACTTAAGTGAGTGTAATAAACATTCTACTAAATACGATTTTCATTTTAGGTTGTCAAAATCTCCTCACAATCTGTACTGCTGTTAGACCCTCTTGGAAATGAAGGTTGTTATGAAAGGAAAATTTTGCGTAACTGGAGGTATTCATCATTCATTAATTATCTGTTTTGGGTTGTTTGGTTTGTGTTTTTATTTTAGAATTTTCTGAAGATGAAAGGAAATTGAAAATATATATCTCTCATATAAGCTCTTTCATATATTATTATAAGCTCTTTTATATGAACAAATATGTATCTCTCACTTATGCTCCTTATATATTATCATAAATACATTATTATATGCCTTTTCATGGAATCTTGTTATAATATCGAAAACCTCTCTGTGCCTTTTCTGCTCAAGCTGAACAGCTGCATAAGGGAGTGAAAGTGTTCCTTCCTTCATTTCCTCAATACAAGAACAACTGTCTTTGTTAGCAAAGGATGTTGCAGGATGTGTCCTGATCATCTCAAGGTTGCATGTCCTTGGGATGAATTGGTCTTTCATTAACAAGGCTATTAGCTGACGTGCGTCTGCAGGTGCAGATGGCAGAATTACGTGTGTGTATGGCAAACTACGTATGTAACATTCCTGTAATCTTCAATAAAAATCAGCCGTTTTCAGCAGAACGGCGAGAGTCTGTCCGAAGCAACTGACGGGAGCAGGTCGCGGGACCTGCTGTATGTTGCAAAGGCTCTCCCTCATGAGCGGTGAAAACAGTGACTGGACTTCTGATCATTTGTCTCCACATTCTGCCAACTCAAAAGGTGTTTAACTCCATCTTCTCCGTACCCGTGCTTGGTCTAACAGAAGAAAGACCAACAAATTTGGCGTCACGAACAGGATTTTTTCTTTTTGAAGAAAAAGGAGTTTTTGGAGGACGATTCGACCTACTGACCCAGCGAACGATCTTGGCACAGAACACCGCGGTGGAAAACAAGGTGAGCAGAACCTTATTTTCTAAAATCTGCTCATTGGATTTATCCAAAGCCTTTGTGTCCAGAATCATAGTAGCTGTGGTCCTAAAATAATAGTTGGAGAAGAAAGTGGAGACAAGTGCAGAAGAATAAGAGATTTTTTGTAATGGTTTAATGGTGAAATGAAATGAGGATTTTTCTAATGGTTTAATGAGTAAATGAGATAAGGAAATAGTACAGAAGAAGGGATGGTGAGAAGAGCTTGGCGAGAGAGTCCATAGGTGTGGGAACCCTAAAAGTCCACAGGTCGAGGACCTGGTTTGTGTTGAGGCCCTGGGAGGCTAAAGAGAGCTCCCTAAAGTACAGGTCGAGGACCTGGTTCGGGTTAAGGGCAGGGGAGGCTAAAGAGAGCTCCCTAGATTTTAAAGGTCAAGGACCTTTTGTATGAGATGAGAAAAATGTTCTAAGGTAACTGTTTTTGCATAAAATAAGCAATGTTTTAAATATGACAAGCAGCCCAGTTGAAGCCATGAGAAATAAGGTTTTATTGAGAAAGTCAGCAGAAAAGGCGATGAAGGAAAAGGGGTAGATGTTAACAGTAGAGGTAACTGGAGCAAGATTTGGGAAGTGAAGGCTGCAGAATCAAGAGAAAAAGGCACAGCTGTAGACAAGCTTCACTGTGTGTGTAAGCTGAGTTCAGCCTGTGTGTGTGAGGCGCAGCAAGAGGCTGCTTACGGCTCTGGATTGAAAGTGCAGCACTAGGAGAGTGCAGAATGCAGAGCCGAGTTTTGGGAGCTCCGTGTGTGTGTGTGTGTGTACAGCGCTGGATGGTGTGTGTGAAGGCCTGATGCGGTACCAGAAAATAAATAAATAAGATAAATAAGAGCTTTAAAAAGTTGCAACTCGTATATGTAAATTACACTGCAGTGCTAAAATTAATGTTTGGAGCTACGCAAAATTCAAAATTCTGCAACCCTGTTCTGATCAGTCTTTGAACAGAACACCATAAGTTAATAAATAAAAGGTTTTTAAAGTAACATATGTGTATGTATGTGTGTATGTATGTATATGTGTATACATATATATACATATGTAGTGTACAAGCGTGATAATCATTTGTGTGCGGGGCAGCATGTGAGGGACCCCGATCTGGGGGTTAAGTGGCCTGGAGATAAAAAAAAACAACAAAAAAAAAAAAAAAAAAAAAACCCAATAAGAAATGCAAGTAAGGTTGTATATGACAGCTTTATTTCAGAAATATATGGATATACATATACATAAAGTCAGGTAGCTACTAAACAGTAAAATCAAAACAGATCTGCAGAAAATAAATATATAAACTATTCCTCAGAGCGCTCTCAAAAAATTGCAATTGGATTTGCTCTAATGTTACATAAGGCCTGCTTAAAAGCATAGTAAGCATTAAATTCTGAAAATAACCAGTGCAGTGTTAAATAAATTCTGTGCTTAAAATATTATATATATATATATAGAGAGAGAGAATAAATAAGTGACGAACTGACTTACTTTAAAAAAAAAAAAAAAAAAGACTGTGACAAACAAAGAATGTCTCTGTGCCTTGTGAATGAGTGGATGCGTGTCTTCTTGCATGAGAAGTAAATGCTGCTTTCGCTGGATCTTCTCCTGAAATGACTCAGTTTTTAATAGAGGGAGCAGCTGCTTGAGAAACGGTGCGTTCCATGTTTTTGCTAGACGGTTATTTAGTTCAAGAGACTGTGGAAACAATAGAAAAAGAATTTATCGTTAGTGTGATGACAAGTAAATCCTTTAAAATACAAAAGTTGCATGGTTGTGGTTATAAAGGAAGTATTTTGTCTGATTATGGGCCGTGGAGTCAGCTGGACTCCCTCGCTCTCACTGTTTTTCTGTGTAACATGCAGTTTTAAGCAATTTGTGACTTTAGAAAGGATATTTTTCGGTGTTTTGGACGTACCTTAAGGCTCCTGGTTAGGGTAATCAGGAGATCCTTCCTCTCGGACAGATCTAGTGAGAATGACTGGAGTTTCAGCCTGGGGACCTGACTCCACCCACTTTTACACACAGGAGTCCCATAGTCTAAAAATAGCACAGGGTGCTGCGAAAAGCAACTCTGAACCTCTCAGGATCATCTTTATGAAAACCATAAAATTAACAAATAATCAGTCAGGAAATAAAATATTTGTTAAATCTTGCTATAAAAGAAAATCCAATAATTGTCTTGCCTCAACTTTAAGAACCATTAACGTTAATGGCTGGATTTTGAGATGCTGAATAATGAAAAAACAGATAAACTAAGTATTATTTCCTGTAACCTGGCTAGAAACTGTACTAGGCTGTTTTGAGTTAAAAACTGGTAGTTATTTTCCCAAAATAAAATAGATAAATAAAAAATGAAAGGAGGGATCTTGCATTTGGGATAGATTGTGCCTAAAGTTTAAAACCTGTGTAGAACTGATTTGATGAGTCAGAACAAATTGTGCATAGGAAGTAGTCTAGATTTACCTTTGAGTCAATAAAGTCGACTAATTATTAGAGACCATCGTTGATTTTGATTTGTAAAAGAGAAAGTTCTGTCATTTCAACCCAATCAACATATTTAAGGGAAACGTTTGCTGTGCATTGTGGAGGCATGAACTTTACTGGGTGGGCCTGTCACAACCAGCTGCAAAGAATGTTTGGGTCTGACTTCTATACAAAGAGAACCTGGAAGCCCTCACCAAAAGCTGTGACTCATAACATCAAGACGGGGAGCACTACAAGATGGACAAAGAGGCAGAAACTTATTTGCCCTGCTGCTGATGAAACAAAGTACAAAAGGGGAGGAGCATGTGTGCTAACATGTGAACTTTAATCAATGACGGTGGTCATCCTGGACTTACAAAGAGAGGCTCAAAAGAGACTGTTTCCTATGGTTACACCCAGTAAAAGAGTGCTTGCTGCAGTCAGGTAATGAACAAGGCTTTTTGGCAACAACCAGTTGAATTGATGAAATGTCAGAACTGTGGAAAATTTACTAAACTACTGTAGAACATAGTTAACTGAGAAAGTTAGCCTAAAAAAAAAAAAGAGATAATAATAATAACAATAAATAAATAAATAATAGGATTAGTAACCTGGATTTCAGCCCAACTCACCATTGGACGTCAATATAATCTTTATTGTCTTAGGATTCTCAGCTGCAGCGGACATGCAGTAAAGCCTTATTTTCTTTTCAAAAAGGAATACATCAGCGTTATCACTTATTTTCATTAGTTAAGGAAACGGTGTCTATTTATAAGTCTAGGAGAACGCTTTAGGCTTCAACAGTTTTCTCCTTCGAGCAAACATGCGCAAATTATAGTAACGTTCCATCCCATTCCATTCATTGCATAAAAATAAACATTAAATGAATAATTTGGCATTCAGCTGACTAAATGATTCATGGAACATCTCATCCGAGACAACAGTGTTGTTTCAGCTCCGTTGAGTTTCCCAACAGATCTAGCCAAACCTAGCTGATCCTATATTTTTCTATCAGCTGTAAGTTCTAACGCAGAAAATAATGTTACAAAAATATTGAATAATGGTACCCCTCATTCGATAAAAATTATGTTCACATTTTTATCTTGTGAAATCTTTAACATAATATTTTTAATTGGCCTTTTTGACGACAATTGGCTAAAAAGTCTTTAAGATTATCATCACAGGATGGCATGATAAATAAGTAAATAACATAAATAAATAAATAGATAAAAATAAGAGAAAAAGCAGAATTAATTAAATGAAACATAATAGTAATAAAACGTTAAATTGATCTAAAATCTGTCATTCAGTGCCACTGGAAAAAGGAAGAGGATAGGGGAGTATTTCTTAGCACAAATCACGTTATTGATTTAGCAATGTGTTATTTATGAATTAACCTTAAGTAGTGAATTAATTCTTAGGATTTCTTGTGCGAGTAGTGTTCTTAAAGGAAAGAGAAAGAAAGAAAGAAAGTAAGAAAGATAGGTAGTTTAGGTAAGGGACAACCTGAAACTATTTGGTTGAATTGATAGTAAAAGTGGTTGTCCTAATTTCTAATTGAAGAGATCACATCGCAACATGAGTTTAGAACAGCAGTTATGGGAAGTGTTGTTGGATTAATTTCATCACACGCTTTAGGTCTTATTTTTCTTTCCACTGATTTAGCGTTAGGTTAAGTATTTCACACTTTCGCTTCAGTCTGACATTTGCTTGGTGTGTGAGGGCACAGAGACGTGTATGGACCGGGTGTTTGACTGTGTTTGTCTTGTTTGTTTGTTTATTTATCTATATGGGCATGGCCGAGCCTTGAGAAACATCAACAAAGCCATTGGACTATTCTGAGTAAATTAACCAATTTAAATTCAAATTCAGGATCCTGAAACAATTTGGTTATAACCTCTAATTGATGAAGGACATCTTAAGAATTCATTGTACAAGGCATCATCTCCAGTGTTGCCGGAACTGTTATAAAACCCATGCATGGTTGTATATTTTAGTTTGATCATTTATACTCATTGAATTATTGTTGTTTGCTTTATGTTTTAATTTCTGTGTAATTTTTTCTCTGTGACACAGGTGGAGATGCTGGTGGCAAAATGGATCCCACTCATTTCTTTCTCCCACACACATTCTTACTCTCTCCCTCTCTCTCTGTGTATGTGCATGTGTATGTGTTTGTGTGTCTGTGTGTGGGTCCATGTCGTGATGTCACTGTACCTTTAATTGCGCTTGCTGTTTGTAATTGTATGTGTCTGATGTTGAAGGTATCAGAGGCTAGGGTCAGTAAGAGCTAGGACATTTTTGTGCATAACCTCTAATCCCTAGGCGATCGGTTCGGGGAACTTCTGGTCCGGCCGGAGTGTGAATCTTCCTACCAACTATCTGCCGAGATCAATTGGACTGCACAAGCCGAGAAAGCCTTCATTGGACCAAAACCACGCACACGAAGATACTTCGCCTTCGGTGCCAGGCGTCTGGGTCCTGCTGAAGGTCACCAAAAGAAAGTGGACGGAACCGAGGTGGACCGGGCCATACAGGATCACGGAGAGGACGTCACACGCTGTCCGGCTGGACGGGAGGATCCTAACCTGGAAGAGAAGCAGCCGACATCTGCCTGACCAGAAAAAGTACCCAAGGACCAGGACGAGAAGCAGCTGACATCTGCCTAACCAGAAAAAGGATCCAAAAACCAGGAAGAGAAGTAGCTGACTGCAGTAGCGTGCCAAGCTACCAATTCTGCGGGACGAGGTAGCATGCCAAGCTGCCACCACATCCTGCAGGACGAGAATCGTGACATCATCACCCCCTGCAGCTGCCTGGAGCCAGTGGAGGGACCTCAACAGGGGGAAGAAGTAACCACCATACGAACATTCTACAAGGGTTATATTTAACACCCTCCATTTATTTTATCTGGGTTCTATTTCACACCCTCATTTATTTTACAAGGATTATATTTTACACCCTCCACCTGCTGACCCAATTATCCAGATGCCCTTGTTACTAGCCAATCCTAACATCTATTTGGGAGGGGAACCCTCTGATGATAGTGATGACTCTCATGATGAAGAAGATGATGTTAGAGTGTGAGAATGTTCAGTGATTTATGTAACAATCCCTTCACCTGTTCATTTCTATGAGTTTTTGATTGTGTTGTTTTTATTTTTTGACCATTGATGAGCTAGGCATGCTCACTCTGTGCCAAAAGGTGTTTGTCCCAAAATGGGAAGACATGGGGGAATTTTCCCTATTAACGTACGACAATTAGGGTTTTTCGCCCTCATACGGTGAGCATGCGATCCATTCATGTTGTAATGTGTTCAGTTAAAAATATGATCATGTTTTTTGTATTAGTTTACTGCTGGAAATATGAGAAAATGTAATCTGATTGATTGTTTGTATTGGTATTTTACAACTTTGCTTATTGGATTCTTTTTGATGGAATTTGGTGTTGTTGTTTTGATTTCTTATATCTTTATTGAACTCTTAAAAGAGTTCAAAAGGGGGATTGAAAATATATATCTCTCATATAAGCTCTTTCATATATTATTATAAGCTCTTTTATATGAACAAATATGTATCTCTCACTTATGCTCCTTATATATTATCATAAATACATTATTATATGCCTTTTCATGGAATCTTGTTATAATATCGAAAACATCTCTGTGCCTTTTCTGCTCAAGCTGAACAGCTGCATAAGGGAGTGAAAGTGTTCCTTCCTTCATTTCCTCAATACAAGAACAACTGTCTTTGTTAGCAAAGGATGTTGCAGGATGTGTCCTGATCATCTCAAGGTTGCATGTCCTTGGGATGAATTGGTCTTTCATTAACAAGGCTATTAGCTGACGTGCGTCTGCAGGTGCAGATGGCAGAATTACGTGTGTGTATGGCAAACTACGTATGTAACATTCCTGTAATCTTCAATAAAAATCAGCCGTTTTCAGCAGAACGGCGAGAGTCTGTCCGAAGCAACTGACGGGAGCAGGTCGCGGGACCTGCTGTATGTTGCAAAGGCTCTCCCTCATGAGCGGTGAAAACAGTGACTGGACTTCTGATCATTTGTCTCCACATTCTGCCAACTCAAAAGGTGTTTAACTCCATCTTCTCCGTACCCGTGCTTGGTCTAACAGAAGAAAGACCAACAAATTGAAGAGTTCCGAGTGGATTGGAAAATGGAGAGACTGCCACACAACAAGCAGATGGACTCCAGCAGTTGTGGAGTTTTAGTGTTGAAGGTATTTAATAAGCAATTGCATTTAATTGTATTTAACTAGAATTAAGTTAATTGCAATTACTGTAACATATTTTACAGTTTGCCGAACACTACCTTATGAGTGGAGAGGTTACTAGGGTGCTGTCCACTCCAGAAGCCATTGGGCTGCAACGCGCAGAAATTGCTTGCGAACTGCTAGAACATCAAAGTAAGTTGAGTCATGTGCTTTTGTATTGCAATAGCACTTTCAGTTTTGTTTAAAAACTGTTAGGTTGAACGCCAGTGTGTTTCTAGGTAATGCTGATGACTACTGTGTGGTTTGTTCCATGCTGGAAGCCGATCCTGAGTCCAGTATGATTGAAATGGTAAAACAAATAAACCACAAATGCAATATATAGTGGCTGGCAATAGTATTCGGCCCATTTGAACCTTTCTACATTTTGTCACATTACAGCCACAAACACGAATCAATTTTAATTGTAATCCTACGTGAAAGACCAATACAAAGTGGTGTACATGTGAGAAGTGGAATGACAATCACACATGATTCCAAACAATTTTTACAAATGAACAACTGAAAAGTGGGGTGTGCGTAATTATTCAGCCCCCTGAATCAATACTTTGTAGAACCACCTTTAGCTGCAATTACAGCTGCTAGTCTTTTAGGATATGTCTCTACCGGTCTCTAGCTGGTAGAGAAATTGGTCTTTCACGTGGAATTCCAATAAAATTGATTCTTGTTTGTGAATGCAATCTGACAAAATGTGGAAAAGTTCATGGGGGTTGAATACTTTTGCAAGCCACTGTAGTAATTATTTTCTCATGAAATTCGTAATGTTGGTTAACACACTTACACCCCCCTCCCTTCTCCCTCTCCAGGTGCAGTGTGAGAGTTGTCTCAGATGGGCACATTTTGGATGTGCTCAATATGAGAGCAGCCTGGTCAAGTACCTGTGCAACAAATGTGCATAATTTGTTATGAATACTATTTCTTTTTCAGTTCTTTGTCCCTGTGTTCTGTTGGATCTATAAATGTCAAATATATGTATCTGTGAATATATTCAGTAAATATATACTGTAACTATAATGGAGTGAGTTCATTGTCAAAGTTTATATAGTCAGGTGTTCCAATCACTTCAATGGTGACAGCTGCATAACTTAAGCACCTTGGCATGCAGACTGCTTCTACAAACAAGCTCCAAAGCGTGCTACCTTTGTTATTATAAACTAGAAGCATAAGAATTATGTGCCAAAACATGCTACCTTCGTTATTATAAACTAGAAGCATAAGAATTATGTGCCAAAACATGCTACCTTCGTTATTATAAACTAGAAGCATAAGGATTACGTGCCAAAGCGTGCTACCTTCGTTATTATAAACTAGAAGCATAAGAATTACGTGCCAAAGCGTGCTACCTTCATTATTATAAACTAGAAGCATAAGAATTACGTGCCAAAACATGCTACCTTCGTTATTATAAACTAGAAGCATAAGAATTACGTGCCAAAACATGCTACCTTCGTTATTATAAACTAGAAGCATAAGAATTATGTGCCAAAACATGCTACCTTCGTTATTATAAACTAGAAGCATAAGAATTACGTGCCAAAGCGTGCTACCTTCGTTATTATAAACTAGAAGCATAAAAATTACGTGCCAAAGCATGCTACCTTCGTTATTATAAACTAGAAGCATAAGAATTACGTGCCAAAACATGCTACCTTCGTTATTATAAACTAGAAGCATAAGAATTACGTGCCAAAGCATGCTACCTTCGTTATTATAAACTAGAAGCATAAGAATTACGTGCCAAAACATGCTACCTTCGTTATTATAAACTAGAAGCATAAGAATTACGTGCCAAAACATGCTACCTTCGTTATTATAAACTAGAAGCATAAGAATTACGTGCCAAAGCATGCTACCTTCGTTATTATAAACTAGAAGCATAAGAATTACGTGCCAAAACATGCTACCTTCGTTATTATAAACTAGAAGCATAAGAATTACGTGCCAAAGCATGCTACCTTCGTTATTATAAACTAGAAGCATAAGAATTACGTGCCAAAGCATGCTACCTTCGTTATTATAAACTAGAAGCATAAGAATTACGTGCCAAAGCATGCTACCTTCGTTATTAAAAACTAGAAGCATAAAAATTACGTGCCAAAACATGCAATCTTCGTTATTATAAACTAGAAGCATAAGAATTACGTGCCAAAACATGCCACCTTCGTTATTATAAACTAGAAGCATAAAAATTACGTGCCAAAACATGCTACCTTCGTTATTATAAACTAGAAGCATAAAAATTACGTGCCAAAGCATGCTACCTTCGTTATTATAAACTACAAGCATAAAAATTACGTGCCAAAACATGCTACCTTCGTTATTATAAACTAGAAGCATACAAATTACGTGCCAAAGCATGCTACCTTCGTTATTATAAACTAGAAGCATAAAAATTACGTGCCAAAACATGCTACCTTCGTTATTATAAACTAGAAGCATAAAAATTACGTGCCAAAACATGCTACCTTCGTTATTATAAACTAGAAGCATAAAAATTACGTGCCAAAGCATGCTACCTTCGTTATTATAAACTAGAAGCATAAAAATTACGTGCCAAAGCATGCTACCTTCGTTATTATAAACTAGAAGCATAAAAATTACGTGCCAAAGCATGCTACCTTCGTTATTATAAACTAGAAGCATAAAAATTACGTGCCAAAACATGCTACCTTTGTGAATATGACCTACAAGCACACTTTAATGGGTAAAAAGAAGTGTCAAACCGTACTGGCTTCATGAATAACAGCTACAAACATACTCTGATTGGCAAAGTTAAACTGTCATACCTACTTAAATTTGTGCTGGAATTATTGTTTGGCAGCAGAAATGTGCAGAGATTACGTACAGTAGGACATTTGGCCAAAGTAGGGCAGTTTGTCATGAGGCAGCGTAAAGTTATCCTACGGGTAGGACGTTTTGTCAAAGTAGGACGTTTTATCAGAGGACACCGTAAAATTATCCTACGGGTAGGACGTTTTGTCAAAGTAGGACGTTTTATCAGAACACCGGATGCGCTTTGCTTCCCTTTTTGTGTTGTGCGCATGCGCGCACATGCGCAGGAACGACGGGTAGGACGGTTTACCGGGTAGGAGAAATTCCCAGAACACCGGTCTCTGCCGAGCGGTGGAGGCTGTGTGCTGTTTTTCAATCGCCCAAACAGGATGAGACCAGCTGTCCAATTGCTGACAAGAATATCAAAGGGTAGGAATGGGAATGTATCCAATCAGTGTCGACGTTGTTTCAGAACGTTTCAGAAGCATGATGGGCGATGGAGCTACCGCCAAAGGTTTTGTTGGTGTTCGGTAGAACTCGGCAGAGTCATTTTTGGTCGTGACGCAGATGTAACATGGACGCCGCCAGTGACTACAACCAGATCTCAGCAGCCACTGAATTCAGTTCGGTCTCTTCTCCAGTATCCGTTCGAGAGGAGAACTATGGTGGAAAAACTTAATGTCAAAGAGCTTGGACCAGATCAGCCCGACGTAAAGATAAGCCAGCAGTACAAGGAGAGAGGTAAACTGTACACACGACGCTTCTCCCAAAATTGGTACACCAGGAAGGCTTGGCTAGCTGGATGCAATCACGCTAATTCGTTATTTTGCTTTACGTGTTTGTTATTCAAAACGGCTGGGACAGATAAGGCATGGATGAGTCAGGAGTTACGGACATGAAACATTTTTCTGAGAAGGTGAAGAAACACGAGTCATCCCGTGCACACATGGACAACAACACGGTGAAGCTAGCCATGCTAGGCAGCAGAGCTAACGTTGCCATGCAGGAAACAACAGCAGCTGGGTGCAGAGGTAAGCTGTCCATTACATTTCTGTGAACAAGACAATCAGAATCAGAAATCCTTGGTTGTCCCACAAACCGGGACATTTGTTTAATAACATGTTTAATGTGCAATAACTGTAAAAACTAATTTCAACACACATACTTATTATACATATTTAATCACGTAAATGTGTATTTCATGTAAATTTGTACATACATCAATCTGATTCCATTTTACTTGTTACACTTCTGCTGCAGCAAACAAATTTCCCAGCTTTTGGGACAATTAAACATTTCTGATTCTCAATGAGATGTTTTTACCTCAAATGTAAAAACATCTGATTGAGAATCAGAAATGTTTTATTGTCCCAAAAACTGGGAAATATGACATTTGTAAGAGGATACTGATGACATTATTTCCTATGAAAGTGTTTCCTATGTACTTATCTGTTGTTTTTTTTAATTTATCATATGACAGGTTTTTCACACCATCCTGAGCCATGCAAAAGAAGATTCTTGTCACCACACCCATGACCACAGCTGAATCAGAAAGGTGCTTTTCTACTTTAAAGAGGATTAAGACTTTCCTTGAGGAACACCATGACACAGGATGGGCTGAATGCTCTTGCCATGCTCTCCATGGAAAAAAAAAGCTTGTCACAAACATCCCTGACTTCAATAAAAAGCTAATCGAGAGCTTTGCCACTCAGAAGGACAGAAGGGCAACATTTCTGTACAAATGAGGTATCACACACACACACACACACACACACACACACACACACACACACACACACACACACACACACACACACACACACACACACACACACACACACACACAAATGCATCTACTTGATCTTTGTATAAAGTTGACCTTGGCACAACACTCCAGAAATATTTAACAGTGTAAATTTCTGGCATTTTGTCTAAGTAGTGTTTACTACCATTACTGTAACAGTGACCTGCTCATAATTTTTGGTGTTCACTCAAATGTTGAAATTAAACAAAATGTTTTTGTTACTTGCCTCTTGTATTGCCTATTTACCATTTATGGTCGTGTTATTTTATGTGCAATTTAATGCAGTATTTTTC
This sequence comes from Nothobranchius furzeri, assembly GCF_043380555.1. NCBI lineage: Eukaryota > Metazoa > Chordata > Actinopteri > Cyprinodontiformes > Nothobranchiidae > Nothobranchius > Nothobranchius furzeri. Next base: position 27,629,598 of record NC_091747.1, on the reverse strand, counting down.
AACCTTGGTCTGCAAGGCAGCGTGCCAATAGTCAGACACACCTGGATTAATCAGTTTGTCCAATTATGTAAGACAGGAAATAAAAGAGCTGTGCTTAATTCAGGAAATAGTGAAGTTGTGCACAAAGCTCAGAAAGCACAAGTTTGTTTAAAAATAAAAAATAGCACAGCCCCACCAAAAATATTTTTCACCAGCCGCCACTGTTGAGAAGGTAATAGACCAAGCAGATGCTCTCACAAACGAGGTCGAGCGAGACCAGCTAAGACAACTTTTGCTAAAGTACCAGGATTTTCTTTCACTTGACTCCTTGGACTGTGGTCTGACCACTATCCATGAAGTCCGGATTCCTACCAGGCCAGATGCACCGCCGTCCTTTGTGCGGCAATACAAGATTCCCCTGGCGTCCATGGAACCGGTCCAGGAAATCATTGACAGCCTCTTGGCTAACGGGGTCATTCGACCCTGCAACAGCACCTACTCGGCTCCGTTGTGGCCGGTACTGAAGCCTAATGGTAAGTGGCGACTAACCATTGACTACCGGCAACTCAACAAACAGGTCCCCTTGTCTAGGTGGCCTATGGCACGCCTGGAGCAGGAGCTTCCAAAAGTGAAAGATGCTAAGTACTTTTCCACCCTTGACATTGCGTCTGGATTTTGGACGATTCCCGTCCACGAATCGGACCAACACAAACTTGCTTTCTCCTTTGCCAACCCGGTGTCCTTTTGGTTATTCCAACTCGCCAGCTGAGTTCAACATCTTGAACAAGGCCTGCCCCGATGCTCGAGAGCGTGGGACCCTCATCTATGTCGACGACATTCTTATTCGTCAGCGTACATTGGATGACCACCTGGCCGAGCTGGACCATGTCATGGGTCAGCTCGCGGCGGCGGGTGCTAAGATCTCTCTCGCCAAGGGACAGTGGTGCAGGTCGCAAGTTCAGTACGTTGGCCTCCTTGTGGGACCACAGGGAGTGCAGCCTCAGCTTGGCAGGATTCAGGGTGTTGCCACCATCACACCTCCGACGAACGTCTCCGAACTTCGCAGCTTTTTGGGGGTCTGCAACTACTCGCGTCAGTTCGTGGAACATTACGCTGAGTTGGCACGACCTCTGACTAATCTGTTGAAGAAGGATGTGGCATTCGAGTGGGCCGAGCAGCACCAGCAGGCCATGGATGACCTGAAGGCCGCGATGTGCTCGGCTCCGTGCTTGGCGCTCCCCGACTGTGACAAGGAGTTCCACCTTGAGGTTGGTTTCTCAGCTCACTGTTTGAGTGCTGGTCTCTACCAGATTCATGACTGCGACAGGCGTGTCGTGGCCTATGCTAGTAAGCTCTTGACTGGACCTGAGTTGAAATACTCGGACTGTGAAAAGGCTTTGCTTTCCACCATGTGGGCAGTTAAGTACTTTGCGAACTACATTGGCGGACAGAAAATCATCATTGAGACACAGCACCAGCCGGTGACCTTCCTTAACAGTCAGCGCATCAGAGATGGTGTGGTGACCAATTCACGAATCGCTTCGTGGCTGCTGGCTCTTCAAAGCTTCGACATCGAGGTGCGCTACGCCCAGAACCGACGTAGCCCTCTTGGCATGGGTTTGGCTGCATGCCAACACTGCTCGGACGACGCCATCGCGTCAGTCCCGCCAGCCAGGCCCCCTCAGGCTCTTCTAAACCACAACCACCACTACTACGACCAGTCATACTGTGCGGGTTTACCGACCGTATACGTGGATGGCAGTGCTTTTCGGCACGGTTCTGCGCCTAGTGCGGGCGTGGGTGTCGTCTGGGTAGACGGTGACCACAGGGAGTCCCGGTGTTACTCTCTGGGTGAGAAGACCTCACAGTATGCTGAAGTAGCGGGGATCGTGATAGCGCTACGTAGCGCTAGGGACCGTGGCTTCCGTGAACTGGTGATTTGCACTGACTCGGACTACGCGCGTCTCAGTTTCTTGTGTCATCTACCTATTTGGAAGAGTAATGGGTTCCAGACCGCTAGCCGGAAGCCCGTCAAAAATCAGGCCCTCTTCAGGGCATGTGACGTTCTGGTCACTGCACTTGACATGCACATTTACTGGCGTAAAGTCAAAGGTCACTCTCGCGCACCCGGTCCTGAAAAGGAGTTGAACGATCTCGCAGACTCTTTGGCCAAACAGGGCGCGACCGATGGCCCCCTGTGGGTTTTCGACCCCGGGTGGCTTGAGGGACTTGTGTGGTCTTTCCCTGATGAGCACCAGGTGTGTGTTGTTACTCGAGCTCGGGCTGCTGAAGCGTCCGCCTCGGAACCACCCAAAGGTGCGGTGGCCGTTCAACCTGCCTATTCGGATACCGATCTTGTCAGTCTTCAATCCCAGGACCCTGCTATCAGCAGGATGATCAAGTACATTTCTGATCCTAAAACCCAGCTACCAACTTCCGTCGAGCTTGATTCCGTTCCAGAGCTTCGCTCTCTCTTTCGTGTGCGGTCCACGCTGAGGGTCGTCGAAGGGCTGCTGATGCACGCCGCCAAGCCTCCTTCGCCGCCTGTCCTTGTTACTCCAAAACCGCTGAGGAGGGGCATGATCTCACAGGCTCATGACTCTCCATCCGCCGGTCACAAAGGCGTCAAGGCCACGTTCGGTGCCCTGTGCCAGGTTGCTTATTGGCCGGGGATGCATCGTGACATCTCGGACCACATCGAGCGTTGCTTGGTTTGTTGTCAGTTTCAGCCGTCCAACCCTACGCACAGAGCTCCCCTACAAGAAAAAGGGCCGACCACTCCATGGTCGGACTTGCAATTCGATTGGGTGGGGCCTCTGACCAAATCCACCAGAGGGAGTAAGTACATACTGACTGTCACATGCGCATTCACCAAATGGGTTGAATGTTTGCCAGCACCTGATGACACGGCTAAGACTACAGCGATCCTCTTGCTGAATCACGTTTTTGCCCGCTTCGGTTTGCCCACAAGGGTCGACTCGGACAGGGGTACCCATTTCACCTCTGACGTGATGAAACATCTTTGGGAACTGTTGGGTGTCAGGGCTAAGTTCCACATTAGCCACCGGCCCCAGTCCTCTGGACAGGTCGAAAGGGTGAACCGCACGGTTATCAGCATTAGGGCTGGGGGTAAACGATTATTTTTAAAACGATTATTCTGACGATTATTTTATCGAATAGTCGACTATTCTAATGACTATTTAGAAAATTAATCTAATGATTATTTTTCTATTGCACAATTAACAAAAACCAGAAAATCTCAAATAAATTCCTCAAAAAAATTGATAAATTCTTACTGTAAGAGAATAAACACTACAGGCCTTCCATTTTGTATAACACTGCTTTTATTGTGTTGCGGTTGGTTATGTTCTGGTGACGTGTAGAACTTGGGAGTGCAGGCTGCTGCCTGAGAGGTGGTAGAAGATGGAGTGTCTCCATGCTGCTTTGTTTTGGTCACTTATGTGCGTGAGGCGAGTGGTCTTACGGGTTAAACCAAACTCAGGTGATATTTTACACTAAACCGAAAACCCACAACACTCTAAATGTAATAAAAGGGAGATCTACACCACAAAAAAGATTAACTCTAAACCAAAACGTAACAGCTTATCCCAACGCAAGAAGTTGTTAGCGAAGATGCTAACAGTAGCTTTACCAACGTTAAGTTCAAGTTACCAAGTTTAAATAAACCAAAAACACCCAGCAGCAAACAGACCAGCACGGAGGAGAGACTGCTACCACCAAAACAGCTCTCCTCATGTCTGAAAGAAGCTCCTTAATGAAGGGAGAAGTGCTCCCGGTGATTTTCTACATCTGCGATAGACACGAAGCTGCGCATCTGACCCCGGAAGTTGTTGTCCGTTGCCGGGAGACGAAGGGGCAAAACAGGAAAATAATCTAGTAGTGGACGGACGTTGTTCCGGGTCTTCGGTATTTGGCGGAGATGTTAGTGAAGGCGAAGAAGAGGGCGAACTAGAGGAAAAACGGGCAGATTCCTCCTCTATTTACAAACTCCTGGGGATGCAACAAGTGGGCGCGGTGCGTCGACATCCGGATCTGACGTCGACAAATTTTTAGAATCGAGCCGTCGACTTCGTCGAGGCTTCGCTACAGCCCTAATCAGCATGTTAAAAAAGTACGTGAAGGCTAACCACCGAGATTGGGATGTGAAACTTCCGTTGGTCCTCATGGCCATACGGGCTACCCCACATGAGTCTACAGGTGTCTCCCCGTTTGAAATGATGACGGGCCGACAAATGACCCTACCGCTTCACCTGCTGTATCAACGACCGGTTCGGTCCGACACAGCCCCGGCTTGTACGAGCGGCCAATACTTGCAGGACCTGAGAACTCACCTGCTTGCAGCATTCTCGTTCGCACAGGCATCTCTGGAAAAGTCAGCTGAAGGCAGAAAAACTTATTACGATAAGAAAGCCTCACATTCCGAACTCGATGTAGGTGATCAGGCCTGGTACTACATTTTCGCTCCCAAAACGGGTAACAAGAATGCGACCTCGGGGAAGCTGACTAAGAAACTTTTGCCCAAATGGTCGGGTCCATACCTGATTACAGATAAGATCTCTCCGGTCGTGTATCAGATCAAGATCGCCGACAAAAACAAGGCGCCCGTCTACAAATGGGTACACAGGGACCATATCAAACTGCACAAGGGTCCCACAGATTTGGCCGATACCAACAACAACAATCCACCGACTTCAAAAGGGGGGTGATAAATACGTCCCGTTGGTTCCACAGATTTCTATCTCTGATTACACAAATTTGTTTGTTTGTGTGAGTGTACATGGTTGTCTTCCGTGTTATACGTCATGTGCAGACTTAAGGTGTGTTGAGACGGACGTGCTGTGGGCTCCTGGAGTCAGGTAAACGGCCAGGTAACAGTGAGTGGGTTAGGCCACATAGTACTGTTGTCCAAAAATTTTGTTTTTTTTTTAATCTTGACTAATCACAATTCCTTAGGGGTACATTAACATGAACATGATTACTAACCACTGATTTACATTTTAGTACTGATTTACATTTCTGTTTTTTTATAGTACCTTTGACCAGTTGATTTTAACAGTGAATATTATGTTGTGATTATCAATTCTTTGATTTATCCTACGGGGCTGTAGCCAATTTTTGCCCCTGTCCTGACAGCGTGTCTTTACAGTGTGGATTCACTGATACCAGTTAGGGTTTCTTTCATTTTTCTGCTTCTCGCATAATCCCTTTTTGCATCTTACACAGACAGGGCTGCATCCATTTCTTCACTTCATGGGTAATTACACATAAAACTAACACATAGTACAAAAGGCACTCATAGAGTTAGGTTTTTATTATTTTTATTTCTTTGATGACATGAAATGCACTTTTGTCGTGTCTACATTGAAGTGCCTACACTGTGCTCTCTCTCCTCTGCTGAGCTTGTGAGGATCCTGCTTCCTGGGGGTGGATCCGTGACTCGTCATCTGCATCGACTACTCCTGAGGGTGCTCCGGCTCGTTGGCCTTGGACGACTGTGGTTCCGGCATGGCTGCTGGGACACCTCATTCGTTGGGATTACTGTCAACTGCTCTTCCCTTTTTGTGGATTACGATAAGTACTCTTTCAAGGTTCAATTTTTATTTGGAATATTACCCTGCCTACGGATATAACAATCGATTTTTAATTGGAATACTACCCTGTTCGTGGATACGTTCAAGATTTGCTCCTGCTTTGCTTTATTGCCCGTGAGGATATAAAGTTGCTGTTGCTTTGTTTGTGGCTTCCATGGGGAATAATTAATAACCTGCTGACTTGTGTTCTTCCTGAGGAGTATGCAAGACTGTTCTCCGGCGTGGGGTTCGTACCTCACCACAGATGGCTGTTCCCTTGGGATCGCATCCGGTTCTGTTGTCAAGATTCTTCATAACTTGGGTTTGTTCAACGACCAAATGGTCTCTTGAAGGACCACATTGACCTTGAAAAGGGGGGATATGTAAGGTTATGAAGTTCATCATTTTCAGCTCCACACAGCTGCCCCCTTTGCACAGTAACACCCGTGTTGAAAACGCCAAGGTCGGGTGTTCCTCAGATTGTTTACATTCCAGGAGAAGAGTCCGAAGGAGAAGAAGAACGCTTTCAATAATCAAAGTACTTAATTTGTGATTAAAGCTATTCGAAACAGATGTTGATCAATAATAACCAAGTGAATGATCTGTGAAATAAATATGTCATGAATTATGTTTAATGAAAACAGGACTATTGCACAGACACACTGATCCTCATCTCCATAGAAACGCATGACACATTGTTCCAACCAATCAGAGCCTTCGGCTGCCGCAAGAGAATCTGGTGTTGACTTAAAGTGTCCAATCCCGTTTACTGAAACTTAAAACAATTCAGAGATATAAAACAAGGCAACGCCATTTTAAGCTCAGTTCCATTTTGACTTCAGTTCTATTCACCGTCATCCTAAAGAAAAGTACAGCCTGGCCAGATGTGTTTTCTTCTTTAAACTAAGAACTGTGAAGTTGGAGATTTTCGTCGATTAACAACCAGACGACATCCTTTCAAAATAAGAGCACCTGCTGATGCTGCCGATTGGTACCGGGGTCGACCCTTCAGACGGGCTTTGAAGTGCTGCGACCGCTGCTCCGACAGCTCCAGTACACATCCGAGGTTCTTGGACCTGGCATTTCCTGATCTACCTGGGAGGCCCCTCACTGGGTACGTACACGGCAAAATAGCAGCTCATGTCATCACTTTATAAGCCTCGTGATATCTAGTCATAACAAAGACTACCAGATTCAATGACGTCAGCCTAAGGAGTCTGAACCAACCACACACACACACACACACACACACCAACACAACATCCAAATCCATTTTCATCCATCACAGAGTTAGTCCTGGTAGATTGTGAAGAATTTATAATTAAGAAATTAAAGATTCTTAAACGATCCCAACTCTCTCTCTTTTCTTGTCTCAAAGTCAATACAGAGTGTTTAATTAAACTTCCTGATGATAAAAACAGCCCATCTTCTGATTATAACAAGTGATCTACTTACAGTGTATTAAAATACAACTCTAGATAGTTACATCACTTCAATTCCGTCACACCATCCTTGAATTAAAGCTCGTAGCTGGTCACTCATCAGTGTTTTAACCCATATCTAGCCCATGACTCTGCCGTTTTTCAAACTTACATTCTCATTTTCTATGCAGATCTATGGGAATTCTTTCCTTGAAGCTCCTGATTCCACAGCCATATTGGCATTCGGCTTACCCACTACCTTCTGCTCACCCGCTTGCAACTCATGCTGTCATTCTCCCAGACTTCTGGTTGTTTCTCCACCATTCTGCTGTCTCCCGTCTGCGCTACAACTTCAGACCGTAAGTACCTAAACTTTTCCTTTTGCAAGTCTCTCTTTAGTCATTACTAACACTCAATTTTACCTCAGGGCCTTCTGATCTTTAAACACTAAAACCTGTGGCTCCATCTCTGTGGCGTTTCTCAGTCTCTGTAAGCTACCTGCACAGTCTAAGAAAAACCTGACCTGTTGCCTCTTACTAACCTCTGCTCTTCCTCGCAGAAGCTTCTGGTTCCTGATCTCCAGCTGTTACCTCTTCAGTCATCTGTCAAACATTTTAATAAACTGTTTTTAGCTCATTTGTTTATGTTTATTCATTTTTGCAGACGCTTTTATCCAAAGCGACGTACAATTTTTTTTTTATTTTTTTTTTTATAACCTATAGAGCATGTTGTGATCTGTGGGGGAAACCGGAGCACCCGCAGGAAACCCACGCATGCATGGGGAGAACACGCAACTCCACGCAGAAAGGCGAGTTTTGAACCTGCGACCTTCGTGCTGCGAGGCAACAGTGCTAACCACTGCGCCACCATGCAGCCCACCTGCAGTCTTCTGAGTTTCTCTGCATGAAGGTCAGGTTGTTGCAAATATCATGACATCAGCAATTATTTTGCACCACTCTGTTAAACAGCTGATATTAATTTCAAGTGTATCTTTAAAAATACATTGAATGTCAAAGTGAATGAAAGGCATCCATTCAGCTTTCAGTGTCTAATGCAGGATTTTATGGACAGGCACCAAAACAGGAAATTTATAAATTGAGATTTATTTATTAAATCAGGTAAACCATAATAAAATACTAATGTTTAAAGTCCGGAGGAGGGAGGAAGGCTTTATAGCAGGGGTATTCAATTCTAGTCCTGGATGGCTGGTATCCAGCACGTTTTAGTTGTTTCCCTGCTCCAACACACTTGAATCAGTGGTTGAATTACCTGTGCAGCAGCTCTGCAGAATCCTGTTAATTATCTGCGGACTGAAATCAGGTGTGTTGAAACAGTTAAAACTAAAACGTGCTGGAAACCGGCCCTCCAGGCCCAGAAGTAAATACCCCTGTTTTATAGGCACAGAGAACTCCCATCATGATCCTGGAGACGGCACAAGGAGATGACGACATGAGTGTGCCCTCCCAGATCACACCAGCACCACCTGACCACACGGAGGCATGTGTCTGTAAGAAAGAAAAACTGGTGATGTATGAGGTCTAAACAAAAACTACGAACGAAATGAATTTTACAGTTGTTTAACCTGCTGAGCACTTTCTCCCCAAAGAGCTGCACAAAGGTGCAACTGGCTCAGAACCAGGGTGCTCCGTAATGCAGGTGGTCACCTCCTCCTGCTGACACCCACATGATTACCTACAACAAAGGGAAAACTGATATCAATAAGGAAATAATTAAATCAGAGCTAAAAGTTTAATTTTAATGTGACGCTTGAGATCGCGTGAAATAAATGTGGACATTATTATTTTCTATTGTGGGGTCAGTATCTTGGGCAGTGGCGGTTCTACATGGAATTACTCCCCGGGCGAGGCCCCCTTTGAATTAAAAAGGCTAAAACCACCAGGTGCCCGATTCAGGAAAAAAAAAAGAAGAGGAGAAAGATAAAGGTATGTACGCTCTCATGATGCATGTTTTCAATTTTTTGAACCAGGTAACTGGGATTTTAACAGTTAAATTCGGTCAACTAATTGCTAACAGAGCTAATAGCGCTGAAATATTGAAACGAATATTCAAATGGTTCAAAAAAATTCCTTCGTTTTTTACTGATTCAAACTAGGATTTGTTAAATGCTCACTGCAGCCTGTGGCCTGCCTGAACAACAACAAACATATGTTGATCATATTCACATAATAATAAATAAAACAACTCTACAAGCAGAAGAAAACTCCCCAGTCACCACTAACTATCCTGTTTATTTATTGCAGATGGCTGCACTGATTATTTTTACATGATTTGTTCTGTAAAAGTTGGCATTTTTGGTAGTTACAGTTTTTTATGACAGTTTAAATTACAATTTCAGAGGCAATTCTAAAATATTATGGATCATGATAAAGATCTATTGGAGATCTACCCCAACTTTTGGACTGCTCTGCCAGTCACTGTGGCTCAAGCTGAGAGGAGCTTTTCAAAACTTGATCAAGTCATACCTGAGGTCACCTATGTTTCAGGGGCGGCTCACTAACCTGGCTCTGATTAGTATCAATCACTCAGTAGGGGAGCAGATTTCATATGATGACATTATTGATGACTTTGCATCAAGGTTAGGTTTTAATTTTAGTTTGTGTTTTCTGTTCTAAGTGCAATACTGTAGTGATTATCTTTAGTTTGTTATGTGTGAAACATTTTTGCTATTTAGAATATTTATTATCTATTATGTTCATATATTCTTAATATTTGGTTATAGTTGTTTTTGTATATTTGATTCTATATATTTTGATACAGTGTATAATGTATATTGCTTTACATTCTGACAACTTCATAGTAATTTATGTAAATATGTGCAGCTTAGAAAAATGAATGTTCAATAGTCGTAATAATAAAACATGCCTGTTTGTAGAAAACATGCGTGTGTTCGTGCAGGTGGGGTGGTGGTGGTGGTGTGTGTGTGTGTGTGTGTGGGGGGGGGGGGGGGGGGGGCTCAAAGGAGGGCCTCGACCGGGGAGTAATTCCATGTAGAACCGCCACTGAAGCTGTTTATAGTAATCAGCCATAATATTCACAAGCTTTTTACTCTCGTAATAACTTTGACCCTTTTCATCTTTAAGGCATAAGATAGCTTGGGGCCCCCTTTTACCAGCAGCTATACGAGCTAACAATTGCCATGTTTTATCGCCCAATTCATACAATCTATGCCTAGCATAAAATATACTTGCTTCTGTTTTTTGCGTCAACAGCTGATTTAGTGCTGAGCGCGTAGCTTCAGTTTTCTTGAGTAAAGTAGTAGAGAAATGGGTTTTCAGTAGGTTGTCAAGGTAGGCCAGTTCCTTCTCAAGGTCAAGTTGCCATGCCAAACAGTGACAGCGCCAGGGGGGCGCTATAGCTACCCCTGGATTAGTCATTGCACCCCCATAGCACCCCCAAGTAATTATTAGATTTTTTTTTACAATGTAATTTTAATTTAACGTGTGGATGTGATAACATTTAACATACAAAACAAAAATAATCAGTAAATTACCATATAGATAGTAAAAACTTAAACCAAAACAGGAAATTGACCTCATTTTCCACGAAAGGTAGTGAAAGGTAGAGCTAGTGGTAAAAAGGATCGGTTTTTGTTGCTGTAATGATTTAAATTACGTTATTTAATAAGACATAAGGCGTAGGATTCCATAGGAAATATGACATCAACCTTATGGATCTGTCGGGTTATTTTAACCGGAATATTGGAACTTTTTATTGCAGAGATTAAACAACAACTTTGTATTTACTCAGAGACAACAGAAGAGAGAGTCAAGTTTAAAAAGTTTAAAGATTTATTAAACAAATAAAACTAGACTAACTTAAACACTAAATGTATGGTGTAACTAAGGTGAATGAGACGGAGAATGGTGTGATGTGGAATGTTGCTCAGAACCAGCAAATCCGAAGAAACGATTAGTTCTGATGGGAACTGAAGGTCATGTCTTCGCGTTAAGCTTTCGTTAGGAGATTCATAAACACATTCGATGCCATTTACCGGTCTACATACCCTAGGCGGAAGTCCCCGTCTAGATCAGGAGGTGTAAAGGTCCAGCTTGACCTTGTGGAGCTGGAGCCTGTAGAAGCAGCCGCGGCAGCCGACCACCAGTCTTGAGATACTCCCGGGCCGCGACAATTTTGTTGGCATCTAGTGAGACCCAAACCTGGGTCGTGATGGTTCAGCTTTTATTCTGAAAGGAACCGTTGCAGCAGTTGGAACTGCAACATATTTTATCCAGCTTGTTGTTGGTTCTTTTGGCTGAAGAGGAAAGTTACGGATTGGCCACTCCGACACTTCTCTAGAACGCTTTGAACTGGAGTTAAAGATGACGTGGGCATAGTTTTGTACTTCGGATGTTTTGGTTTATGGTCGAATGAAAAGGTGACAGATTTACCAAACACCACCAAAACCACGCCTCCGTCAGATCTGGCAGATTCTGATTGGATCAGTAAAGTAATGTGTTGTCTCTTGACGCTACGTGAGATCAGTCCTAGTGGAAACATTTAAAGTCATATTACTTATTATATTCTATAGGATTATAATAAAGTAATTCATATTTTGATTTCACAGATTGGTCACATCTTATTTATTGACTAACACTTTGTTTGATTAGCTTTATTAAAATAGAGTTATTTGATTTTTTAAAAGGAGAGAGTCCTTTCTTCATTCTTCTGTTGAGCTGGAAAGAAGTTTCAACGGTCTCACATAATCCCTTTGGAAGCACACAAGTCAGCAGATTATTAAGGCATCCATGTGGAGGTAATAATTTGAAGCAGGAGCAAAATTTTATATATCCACGGGTAGGGAATACTTCCAAAATAGTATATTGATCTTTGTAATAGCACTTATCGTGATTCGGTGCGGGAAAGAGCAGCAGGCAGGTCAGGTCCCAGCGAGCGAAGTATCCCAGCAGCCATGCCGGAACAAACGGACGTGCAGGTCCTATGAGCCAGAACACCCATCAGGAGGAGTGGAATCCGATGACGAGTCATAGGTCCACCCCCAGGGAAGCGAGGATCATCAGCGAAACTCAGGAGAGGAGAGACAGAGCACAGCACAGGGCACCTCAATGTAGACACAACAAAATGGCGTCTAATGCAAATTAACAAACAAAAAGAAACCTAGCACTGTGAGCACCTGCGTGTACTATGTGTAGGCAGTTATGTGAATTAGCATTTAAGCGAAGAAATGGGTGCAATACAATACGTGTAATGCAAAAAGTGGTGCAAAAAGAATAAAATTAACAAAACCCTATACTGCATATGGGAGAAATCACTGCACTAAGTGAAAATGTCTTCAAAATGTAAGGGCAAAATTGGTTGTAGCCCATAATGGTAAATTAACAAAGTTAATCATAAAGATTTCAAACTTAATCACTGTTGTAAAGTTCTATAAAAAGATAGATATGAGTGTCAAAGAGCACTAAAATGTAAATCAGTGAAGTTAGTAATCAACCTACATGTGAATGTACCCATAAGGAATTACGATTAGTGAAAAAAAAAGTAAAAATTGGATAACAGTAATATGTGGACTAAACCCATCTACTGTTAACTACCTGATTACCTGACTTCAGGAACCCACCGCATGTTCATCTCAAATCACCCAAGTCTGCACGTCATGTATAAACAGGAAAGACAACCATGCACACACACAAACATAGACAAGCTTGTGTAACTCGAGATAGAGAGCTATGGAACCGACAAGGCACGAAATCACCCCCCCTGTCGAAGTCGGTAAGTTGTTGGTGGCAGCATTGACCAAATTAGTGGAACGCTTGTGTGGTTTGATTTGGTCCCTGTGGACCCATTTGTTGACGGGCTCCTTGTTTGTTTGGGTAATCTTGATCTGATAGACGACTGGAGAGAGCTTATCAGTTATCAGGTGTGGGCCTGACCACTTCGGCAAAAGTTTCTTAGCCAGCTTCCCAGAGGTGTTCTTGGTGTTACCACTTTTAGGAGCGAAAATGTAGAACCAGGCCTCGTCACCTATGTTGAGTTCAGAAAGTGAGGCCTTCTGATCATAATAAGCCTTCCTGCCCTCAGCTGATTTCTCCAGATTTATCTGTGCAAACAAGAACGCTGCAGGCAGATGTTTCTTCAGGTCCAGCAAATATTGTTCAATCGTGTAAGCCGGGTCCGCCTCGGACTGAACAGGCTGGTACAGCAGGTGAAGTGGCAGGGTCATTTGTCTACCCGTCATCATTTCAAACGGGGAGACACCAGTAGACTCATGAGGGGTGGCCCGTACGGCCATGAGGACCAACGGAAGCTTCACATCCCGGTCTCGGTGATTAGAGGACACGTACTCCCTCAACATGCCGACAACCATCCGGTTCATCCTTTCGACCTGGCCAGAAGACTGGGGGCGATGGCTAATGTGGAAATGGCCTTCACACCCAACAGTTTCCAAAGATGTGCCATCACTTCAGAGGTGAATTGAGTACCCCTGTCCGAGTCAACTCGAGTGGGACGACCGAACCGTGCGAAGATGTGATTCATGAAGAGAATAGCTGTGGTTTTCACCGTGTCATTAGGTGCTGGTAGACATTCAACCCACTTGGTGAATGCACAGGTCACGGTCAAGATGTATTTATTACCCCTGCTGGACCTGGTCAGAGGCCCCACCCAATCGAATTGCAAGTCTGACCACGGCGTGGACGGTCCCTTTCTCTGTAGGGGAGCTCTGTGTGCGGGGTGGGATGGCTGAAACTGACAACAAACCAAACAACGCTGGACGTGGTATAATAGTTCCATATGTTCCTAACAGAACACTTCGCTCTCAGACTGCAGGTTTACTGGTGGTTTCCAGAATATCTAAAAATAGGGTGGGAGGCAGATCTTTTAGCTATCAGGCTCCTCTTTTGTGGAACCAACTCTCAGCTTTAGTCCGTGAGGCAGACACCTTGTCTACTTTTAAGACTAGGCTTAAAACATTTTTATTTGATTGGACCTATGGTTAAAATCTGATGTTAGCTCAGATCTGGACAAGTGGGGGAGTAGAGGGAGGTGGAGTGTACAGTCGGTAAAGACGGCTCTCCCTTGCCCTGCCTCCAACATGCCTCCATCTAAATAGGATAGATTATCCAGAGTTATCTCTGTAGTTATGCTGCTATAGGCTTAGACTGCTGGAGGACACACTGACCACTTTCCACACTCGACTACTTTCTTCTACAATCTGCTCTTTAACTGTACTATTTCCTGCAATTTCAGCTGTTAACTTTATTTTTTCTCTAAGTATTTTTCTCCCCAGAAGAAGCTACAATGATGTTCTGCTGAGCTGTGGTGGCCTCATGGAGGGGGCCATCGTCTAGCACACTGCTGCTAACCACTTAAACATTCTCCCTCTCCTGATAATAACATTTTACTTTCTTTGACACTGAATGTGCTACTACTAGTTTACCCGTTTAATTATAGATTCAGTAGGACAAATACAATAAAGTTTATCTCTTACTAGAATATTTACTAAGAAATCACAATGTAACCATAGAAACACTACTTGGTATATATGTGGTGTGTGTGTGTGCGTTCGTGTGTGTTTGTGTGTGTGTGTGTGTGTGTGTGTCTGCTCTGTCTTCTCCATCCCCAGTGACTCATGGTGGACGGCTGCTTATACTGAGCCAGGATCCTCTGGAGGTCTCTTCCTGTTAAAAGGGAGTTTTCCTCTCCATTGTCGCTGCATGCTTGCTTAGTATGAGTATTGCTGTAAAGACTCTGAAACTAGCCAGTGACTCGATGCAACCTGCCGGGTTCCGTATATACGAAAGTTGTTACTGATTGGCTTAATGACCTGACCTGTATTGGAATGTTTACTGTGTGAAGGTCCTTGAGACGACTCAGGTCTTGATTTGACATTTTATAAATAAACTGAATTGAATTTAACTGAGTATCGTCAGCAAAACTGTGGAAGTTTATTCCATGCTGTCTAATGATTGTACTAATCTGTCCTCTACCACTCTGAGTGTGAGCTTCCTCTTTACACACAAAAACTGTTGTGTCCCAAGAATGCAGGGGCGACTGTGCTACAGGAGTTTAGTGCTCACCTGTAATCGAAAGGTTGCAGGTTTGAGCCCCGGTCAGTCTGTCGATGTTGTTGTGTCTTTGGGCAAGACACTTAACTCGCCTTGCTTTCTTGTGGTGGTCAGAGGGACCGGTGGCGCCTATGCTCATCAGCGTTGCCTCTGTCAGTTTGCCACAGGGCAGCTGTGGCTCTATCGTAGCTCATCGCGACCAGGGTGTGAATGTGTGTGTGAATGACTGATTGTGTTGTAAAGTGCTTGGGGGGTTCTAGGACTGTAGAAGGCACCTTATAAAATAAGACCATTTACCATCCTTAACTCAGAAATCTCCAAAGAACCTGCAAAACTAAGCAGAAATTTAAAACTGCGCTGAATAAAATAAAATGCTGAATTGGACAGAAATCGGGTTGTTTAAACCCACAAACCGGCCGCTAACTGCAGTTAGCCTGTTAACACGATTAACTGACAAAGACTGGCAATGTGAAAAATCACTATTGACTTATTTAGGTTTGAGGCCATCAGCTTATGCTTCACAACACCAACATGTTGAAATTTCATCAACTTACTGGAGGAACAAACCTCCGAAACACAGAGGATGAAACTCCGTGGCTGGCGTTACTTCTGCATTCCATTCTTTCTATTATGGGAATGTCCAAACTCTGAATCTCAAAGGTGCTGGTAGATCAGATCTGTCCAGTGCTTTAGGACAAAGTGCAGTGAGGAGGTGAAGGGATGTAAAATCTAAAACTGGACCTTGATCAGAGACCCGGTTCCATAACACCTGCTGGGGGTGGGGGTGTTGAGTGACAGGAACAGCCTCCGTCTTCCCTTTGCCAGCCTGATTGTGTGTGTGTGTGTGTGTGTGTGTGTGTGTGTGTGTGAGTGTGAGTGTGTGTGTGTGTGTGTGAGTGTGTGTGTGTGTGTGAGTGTGTGTGTGTGTGTGTGTGTGTGTGTGTGTGTGTGTGTGTGTGTGTGTGTGTGTGTGTGTGTGTGTGTGCGTGTGTGTGTGTGTGTGTGTGTGTGTGTGTGTGTGTGTGTGTGGTATTCACAGACTTCTTCGGTGTTAAACTCGCTGATCTTCTCTGGACTCTGGTGGTCTCAGACAGGTTCTGATGGTCTATAATCAGGTCCAGGATGACTGACTCTTCTATGAGTTAGAAATGGCTGCCATCTCCCAGCATGCCTCCATGGGTGTCCCAGTGGCCAATGAGGAGGCTCTGTGTGTTGATGATGTGGGCTGCCCCCCCAGTATAAAACCCAACAGCACCATCTGGGCCCTCCTGAGCAGTTGGAGCCTTCCCAGCCTGGCCTCGGGTGGAGGCAGACAGGACTACACGGTTTCTCTCTGTGTAGTTTTGTTTTTTTTCTGGAGGATTTGGAGGCTCAACTTTCTCATCTGGATCTTTCCTCTTCGGACCTTTGAGGATACGGGGGCTGTCAGTCAGCTGGGCTTCGTCCCATCAGTCCCAGGCACTCTTGTGGACACAAGTGAGTAGGTCCAGCTGGACCCGAGGTACACGCGTCGGCTCTAGGAACTGGGTTTGGGTGACTTTCTGAAGGTTTTGGTTTTTTTCTGTACTAGAGGCAGCAGCAGGCTGTGTTGAGCCAAGAATAGCTGTGGGTCAGCCGGGCCCATGGCTTTTTAAGGGAAGGGTTTTCAGCAGCACAGATATCACTTACACCCCCAGCTATGTTCCACATGGAGCTGTCAATCTCAGCCCTGGTGTCAGGGCGGGGGTGGGGGCTATTTTTAGTCACAACCATATCTGTTGCTCAGGTGCTGATCTGTGCTGGAGTGGTCCAGTTTGGTCCTTCAGGACCACTTGGGAGGAGATCTGTGTTTATTGATTATTGAGCTTAGATCAGCTGAGTCCTGATGAGGCGTTTATGGTTCTAGTCAAAGCGCAGGAACCAGGCAGTACCAGATTCTCTTTGGATTTTCGTGCTTGACAAGTGTCCCCATCTTGCCCTGGACTACTGGTACCAATAAAGGACAACATGGTCCTGGACTGGAGGATAGAGCATTAACTGTCAATCATGTATAAAGGCAGCACAGCTCTGTTAGTTTGAACTCTGATCAATCCATTTAACCCATTGATATAAACAAATAAATTAATTGTTTGGATGGGAGTAGGACACAGCCAGTGTTATCTGGGTCAGAACCTGGTATGACTTTAAGCCTTAAGACTAACTGGTATCAGTCAGACTAAGGACCTGTAACCCCAGTGTGGTCAGCAGCTCCACCAGGACTGTCCTTGACTGCTAATGGTTCTATCTCATGGTGGTCCTGAAGACCATCTGGAATCTCCTCTTGAGATGTTTCTGCTCCACTTTGCCCCTGCTTTAATGTCCACACACATGGACATATTAATGCTTCATCACAGGTCTCTGCTGGGGACAGGAGTTATGTTCTCACCAGTTTCCCAGCATGTCCAATAAGTGTCTCCAACTAACCCAGAAATGCAAGTCAGGTAGGATGTGGGTGAGGAGCTGAGAACGTTTAAATCAGAGGTGACCAACTCTGGTCCTAGAGGTCCAGCAGCCAGCATGTTATAGTTGTTTCCTGCTCAAACACATCTGTTCAGCTGCTCAGAAAACATCATTATAGTATAGTACAGCATAGCATAGTTTATTATAACATAGTATAGCATACTTATATTTTAGTATTTGTTGCATGTAGTTTTTAGCTAAATTAAAATTTGATCTATGATTTTATAGTTTTTGGTACTTAACATGAATTCATGTATAGTACTTTTTACTCCTTATGATGTGTCTTTTATTATTTTAATGCTTGTTAATCTTACACTGCTGTGTTCAGCACTTTGGGCTGCCTTGGTTGGCAGCAGGAAGGTGCTCTATGAATGAATGAATGAATATACTATAGCATACTATACTATAGTTAGTAAAGTATATCATACCATAGTATAGTATATCATACCATAGTATAGTATACTATAGAATAGTATAGTATAGCATACTATAGCATAATGTAATATAGCATGGTATAGTATATTATAGCATGGTATTGTATATTATACCATAGTATAGTATTATAGCATGGTATAATATATTATACCATAGTATAGTGTATCATAGCATAGTATAGTATATTATATTATAGCGTAGTATAGTATATTACAGTATAGTTTGTACAGTATATTATACTATAGTATAGTATATTATACCATAGTATAGTATATTATACTATAGTATAGTATAGATTTTGTATTAAAATATTTTATAATAATAATAATAATAATAAAACGATTAGAATAATAATAAAAATAATAATTATGGCAATGACAATGATGAGTTAGATCTATAAATTGCTTTCCGTTATTCACTCACTCATTCATTTACACACTGCTGGTGATGGTAAACTACTATGTAGCCACAGCTGCCAGACAGAAGCTGCCATTTTGCGCCAACATCCCTCAATCTCTGTTGCAGGGTGCCAACCAACATGTCAACACAGGCGCCGACGTTCACTCAGCCGCTGCAGAGCGTTGTAGCACTAGAGGGTAGTGCTGCAACGTTCGAGGCACAAGTTAGTGGTAAGAAAGAACCATCAGACCTCCAAAGGACGGTCCATCCGAGGGTTCTGTCATAACAAACCGCCTGGTTCTCATATCCTCTGCAGGTTCTCCAGTTCCTGAGGTGAGCTGGTTTTGTGATGGCCAGGTTCTTTCCACCGCCGCTCTGCCCGGCGTTCAGATCTCGTTCAGCGACGGCCACGCTGTTCTGAGGATCCCCGCTGTGACCGCCGCACACAGTGGACGCTTTTCTGTCAGAGCCACCAATGGTGCCGGACAAGCCACGAGCACTGCTGAGCTCCTCGTTACAGGTGAGACTAGGAGATGGGTCAGAGATGGGTTGGGTATGGGTTACAGAAGGTTTAGAGACAGGTGGACCAGCTGAAACTCCTGAGATACTACTTTCCAATCATCAGACCTTGTCAGATCTTTAACTCTTTTTTTTGTGTGTCTGAGAAGCAGAGACAGCGCCCCCTACCTTCCTTCAGAGACTGCAAAGCTCCACAGTGAGACAGGGCAGCCAGGTGAGGCTGAGCGCCAGAGTCACAGGTATCCCCACACCTGTAGTGAAGTTCTACAGGGAGGGAGCTGAGATCCAGAGCTCTACCGACTTCAGGATCCTGCAGGACGGAGACCTGTACAGTCTGCTGATTGCCGAGGCATTCCCAGAGGATTCTGGGACATATTCTGTGACGGCCTCCAACAGCAGCGGGCGGGCCACGTCCACAGCTGAACTGCAGGTTCAAGGTGAGCTCCCATTTGTAAACCAAAGGTTCCTGTGTTGAAGGGCTGCTCTGAGTTGAACTAACCACAAGCTAAACATGTGTCCAGGTGAAGAAGCTGTTCCTGCAAAGAAAACTAAAACAGTCATTTCAACCGCGCACATTTCCCAGACCAGACAGACCCGAGTGGAAAAGGTACATGTGCTGAGAACTGGAACCACAAAATAAGGGGGTTTTAGTTCATTCTGATGCAAAGGTGTTGGGTTTAGTCCCGGCTCACCTGACCTACTCTCTGTCTCAGAAGACCTCAGTCAAACCCTCATCTGCTTCGGTTATGTTTTAGTTACTTGGTTATGTTCTCCTCAGAAGGTGGCGACCACCATGATGGAGACCCAGATGGAGGGTGTTGAGGTCACTCAGATGCTGGGTTACAAGACTCCACCCAGAGTTCCACCTAAGCCTTCGTCCAAGTCTCCCACCCAGCCCTCACTGGTTCCCAAGGTGACTGGAGCACGCCAGCAGTCGCCATCCCCTGTCAGACACGTGAAGGGGCCCATGGCCACACCTGTTAGGTGGGAGAATCATCTTGTTGTTTATGTCAGCAAACCTAGCAGACCAGAACCACAACAAGTACTAGAAGAAGCTCAAACTGTAGCTCTTTCTGTCTGACACCAGGCCAGTGAAGTCCCCCATCACCACTCGCAAACAGGCCCCGCCTGCTGCAGAAGTCCCCCCACCATGGAAACAGGAAGGTCATCCTGTCAAACCAGGATATCAGCCAATCACAGACTCCAAACAGGTAAGGGCTGGAGTGAATTGAATCTGGACCTGAAGCTGGTGTTATGTAGTACCCAACACCAGAACTTGGACTCACATTGCTCAGGATCAAAGTCTGGGTCCAGACCTGGACCCCAGGCGGCTTTGTTCTCCCCGATCTGTTCCACTAACCTCTTGGTTTACGGACTCATGGTTGATTTTTCTACAGAAACTATACGGTTGATCCCGCCCTTCTTTGGCTAGATCAGGGGTGGGCAATTACTTTTTCCATGGGGCCACATGAGAAACAGAAAATATTGTGGAGGGCCAGGCCAAAAGGCTGAAGTCAATTATGCATAATATTAATGGTATTTATTTATAAAAAGCAGTAAATACCATTGTTTTTTCAAGCTGGTAAGAGTAGACTATATGTTATAAATAAGCAAAAAGGAAAAAGTGAGGTCGGCTTACAAAAATGTGATTTATTCAAATTTCCCAAGGCAATGGTAAACAAAGTGCGCACATTTGGTTTTTGTTAAACATTTGTGACTTATATTAGTTAACAGTTTCAGTCACATTCACTCCAAAACACATTCTGAGTTTCAAATATTGTTGGAAAGAGGTTCTTAGCATTCTACAGACACACAGTATCGTCTGTAAAATAAAATCACTGAACTGTGATCTTGAGAAAGAGGTTTAAAAAAAAGTGTCCCAGTTCACTGCTAGTTGCCTACATTTGTGGTTCAAACACCTTATTTTGTGTTTTTAAGCGATTATTTTCTTATTCATTGAGAGAAATCTAGTCTCTGCTGGGCTTTAACGAGTGCATCAAAGTCAGGTTGAATGTCTGAGGTGGAGATGCAAAGCACAGCTGACAAATGATCATCAGTGAGAGAGGATCTTTACCTGGATTTTGTAAACTTCATCATTGAAAATGTTTGTTCACAAATGTAGGTAGAGCCGAAGAGAACCAACATCTTCTGAGCATGTCTCCTCAGGTTTGGAAAGTTCTCCTTAAGAGAAGAGTAGAAATCCAGCAGAGATCCTGACTTAAAGTGCTCTGCCAGCAGTGTTGGGAGTAACGCGGTACAAAAGTAATTAATTACTGTAATGCATTGATTTTTGCTGTAATGTGGTAATGTAAGGCATTACAGGGAAAGAAATTGGTAATATTTACTCGGTACAATTGTCAGTAACGCGGTAATTACAATGCATTTTTAAACCCAGAATCAAGCTGCGTTTCTTAAAAATTCAAATTGCGGGAAACCCGAAAAAAGTTCCAGTATCTGCATATATTACGTCATTTATGGACTCAGCTTTGCGGGCAGAGAGGACGCCGCGGTAACGGCTCAGTTGCATCATGCGCGTGGCCGCTGTAACATTCACAAAATTGCTCCACTAAAACAAAAATAATTCACCTGCGATCGTTCATATCAGCGCATGTTCTCTGGTATTCTGTACTTTTCTGACGTGCTTTGCCTCAGCTGAGTTAATCTGGGCTCCGGTGATTTCAACTCATTGCTGCTGGAGCGCCGCGCATGTGAATATCCCTTTGGCTGATTAGTTAGAAAGTAGGAAGTCTAGGAAACAGTTTTTTCTGGAAGACGGAGAAAACATGCAGCATGCAGGAAGGTTAGAGAGAGAAAGGGCAAGAAATTATTCAAATAAAATCAAGAAAACAAAACAAAGTGCTTGAAAAGAAAAATGCAGGTAGATTTATCCCCAACACTCATTTTTACCAGTGAAAAGCAATAATATATAAGCACTTAATATTTATACATGTGATAGAATCAGGTCACCCCAGAAGTCAGTCCCACATCCAGGGCCGTATCAAGGCATTTGGGGACCAAGGCAAATAGGCTTGGAGCCCCCACCACCTCACTCGCCGCTCAGTTAATCTAAGATGGCAGCGTGCTGAGAGTACAGTTTGTTGTTGCATTTATTACATAAACAATCCTTCTAAAGAACTGTTATTAACAGCAGTCCTAGCTCAGACACCACATCACCTTCCACCGGATGTGTCATGAGTTCACCAGGCATCAGATTACCAAACTCATACTGAAGTTGTTTTGTTGAAAGTAACTTAGAGTAATGCAAAAGTAGTGTAATGCCTTACATTTTAAAATCAGTAATATTGTAATGTAATGAATTACTTTAAAATGAGGGTAACAAGTAATAAATAATGCATTACAGTTTTGAAGTAACTTGCCCAACATTGTCTGCCAGTACTGCATCAGACTGCAGGTCAATGAGCTCCAGCTGCACATCACTGGGTGCATTATCCACACTGCAGGTAAAGGGAGAGGAAATGGTAAATGGCCTGTATTTGATATAGCGCCTTCTAGAGTCCTGGAACCCCCCATGGCGCTTTACAACACAATCAGTCATTCACCCATTCACACACACATTCACACACTGGTGGGGATGAGCTACAATGTAGCCACAGCTGCCCTGGGGCGCACTGACAGAGGCGAGGCTGCCGAGCACTGGCGCCACCAGTCCCTCCGACCACCACCAGCAGGCAAGGTGGGTTAAGTGTCTTGCCCAAGGACACAACGACAGCGACAGACTGAGCGGGGCTCAAACCTGCAACCTTCTGATTACGGGGCGAGCACTTAACTCCTGTGCCACCGTCGCCATGTGCATTTCATCCTCGATTGTTCTGAGATCTTCAAAACACCTTGAAAACTCACCATGTGATGCTCCTAACATGGATGAGTACCTGCTGAGGTGATCAGCTGATGGTGTAACTTCGTTCAGGGTGTGCATGTGAGTGAGAATGTTGCTCTCCAGTTGACTTGAAAGAAACTGCAGCTTTCTCATGAAGGCCTTCACGAGGCTGTGCATTTCATGAACAAAAAGGCCCTTGCCTTGCAGTTTGGTGTTCAGTTCATTCATCAGTGCAGTCACATCAACAGCAAATGCAAAATCTGCCATCCAATCCTCATCTGAGAGCTCTGGAATGTCTTTGCCTTTCCTCTCGCAAAACTCTCGAATCTCTGCTTTCAAGTCCCAAACCCTCAGCACTTTCCCCAGGCTGAGCCATCTGACAGCTGTGTGGAGTCCTCCACAAGAGCCACAAACTGTCTGTGATTCTTTGCCCATGCCCTGATGAAGTTTATTATTTTAGTAACAACATCAGTAACACGGTTGATTTTTAGCACTGACTTGCACAACACATGTTGGTGTATAATGCAATGCAAAAACACCTATTTTTGATCTGGATCGATTTCTGTCACTTTATCTTGCATGCGTTTCAAAAGTCCGACATTTTTCCCCGTAAGATTTGGACAACCGTCTGTTGTGACACCTGACAGTCTCTCCCATTTCAATCCCAGAGTGTCCATGCACGCATTTACCTCTGTAAAAAGATCCCTCCCTGTCGTTGTCCCTTTCATCGACCGCGTTGCTGCCAGCTCCTCTGTGAGCTTGAAGTCCGTTATCCTCCGGACGAATACGAGCAGCTGGGCTGTGTCGCGGACATCACAGCTCTCGTCTAAGGCCAATGAGAAAAAGTCTAAACTTGCCACTTCACGTTGCAGCTGAAGCTCCAGGTTCCCCGCAATGTCCTCGATCCTCCTGGTCACGGTTCGGCTGGACAGCGGGATTTGTTCAAATGCGCCTTTTTTTCAGGGCATATTAGTGCGGCAGAGTCCACCATGCACTCTTTGACGAACTCTCCCTCCGAAAACGGCTTGCTGCTTTTAGCTATTTTGTGGGATATCACAAAGCTGGTCCTGGTTGCTGCATCCCTGGATGTGTGAAGCTTAGTAAAAAAAAGCCTTGCTGCTTTTGCAACTTTGCTAGCAAAGCTTCGGATGTCCGTGCCCTCTCAGCATCAGACAAGTTCTTGTATTTTTCCGAGTGTTTCTTGTCGTAATGCCGACTCAAATTGTAGTCCTTAAACACGGCAATCTCCTCCCCGCAAACCAAACACACAGCTTTACCTTCGACTTCAGTAAAAAAATACTTAGCAGTCCAATTTTTGTTGAAAATCCTGCATTCGGCATCTTTCTTTTTTTTTTTTTTTTTGCATGAGCGGAAATTTCTGGGGGCTACGATCACGTCAATGGGCACCTGTTGCTATACGTATTGCGTCATTGTGCACGTAAAAAACAACTTCAAAATAAATGCAATGCAGCCTTAGTCCATGCATGAGGTAAAATGAGAAAATACATTTATTTTGTAATTTCCAGTTAACCTTACGCGGGCCGCGTAACTGATGTGGCCCGCGGGCCGTAAAATGCCCAGGTTTGGGCTAGACCCTTATCAGGGTCTTTGTGTGTCCTTGATACAACTTTTGACTTTTTAGACAAGGCAGCTTTATTTATGAAACACATTTCACACACAATCAATTCCATCGGCTTTTAGTCGAGTAAATAAATGCATTCCATTCTTTTCATCAAGTCCTGGTCCAGGTCTCAGACCGATCAAGTCCTGGTCCAGGTCTCAGACCAATCAAGTCCTGGTCCATGCCATCATTCTGACTGATCAAATCTCGGTCCAGGTCATCATTCTGACCGATCAAGTCCTGGTCCAGGTCTCAGACTGATCAAGTCCTGGCCCAGGTCTCAGACCGCTCAAGTCCTGGTCCAGGACTCAGACTGCTGAAGTTCTGGTCCAGGTCTCAGACCGATCAAGTCCTGGTCCAGGACTCAGACTGCTGAAGTTCTGGTCCAGGTCTCAGACCGATCAAGTCCTGGTCCAGGACTCAGACTGCTGAAGTTCTGGTCCAGGTCTCAGACCGATCAAGTCCTGGTCCAGGTCATCATTCTGACTAGAGCCCTGCACTGAAGCCCTAGGCCCTCAGGCCGGGCTTCGGGCCAACGACTGTGTAATCAATCAATCAATCAATCAAAGTTTTATTTATAAAGCTCGGACACCTCGGACACGGGCCGGGCCGGTCTCCTTTATTTTTAATCGAATTCATAAAAAAAATGAAACACAAACGCAACAGTAGAGCCCTGCGCGGGACTGTTTTCTTCATCCCACTCCTGCCCGCTCCCACTGAATTTCTGACCATTACCGCCTGCAATTGCAACGTGTGTGTTACACTCCCGCCCGCACCCGTAGCGTGCATGTCTACTCCCGCCCGCAACCGCAAAACTCGGAGAAATATTACCTCACAATAAAAGAGATGTACTGAGTTTGCGTCCTCTCTGGTCCTGGAGAAAACATGTCACAACCCGCGGCTCTTCCATCCATCTGATGCGGCTCTCTATGCTTGTAAAATAATGAATGGATATTTAAATAAAAAGCTTTATATTTTACTGCATTAATTTTATATCTGTAAGTCAATTCTAGTAAAGATTGTCTGCGTAAACCTGAACAGGCCCAACCCAGTCTTACTGTGAGACCGGGTTGACGGGTCACGCTTGTGCGTAATCATATCGGCGCTTCCTGAGCTGAAGAGGATGTGAGATTCTGGGCTTCTCCTCAGACGGCTCCTGGATGCGTCGCCACATTGGAGACAGGAACAAGCACTATTCAGCCAAAGTTTCATAATCAGGGAACATTTTCTAAGTGACAAGTCTCTCTGAGAGACCGGGATTGTAAAACACTCGCTTCAGTGGGAGGAACCTTCCTGCATGGTTCTGGTTCTGCAACGCGCTCCAGGCCCCTCTCCACATCTTCAGCTCGCTGTGCACCATATGCACGCGCTGACAGTGAGCTGCACTGATCAGTGTCCATCTCAGATGTTCAGATGGGAATCTTTTCTTGAGTGATTTAGCTACATCTGCGATGTGCGTAGAATAAAATGTCAGTACGTCTGCATGCGTCGGGGTAATTCTTTCTATTCTTTCTCCATCAAAATAAACGGTCAAATACGGGAACTATCTGGTCAACACAACACAAGCCCTGCTTTTAACTGTTCTGTTTTCTTGTGAAAATAGATCAAATTAAACTTGATTAACACCAGAGCCAGGCGCACTGCGCCGTTGTCTCCGTCGCTGTAAATGAGGGAAAAACAAAATGATCGGATCCTTTTCTGACCTTCCCCACCTACAAAGTTTAATTACAACAATCAAACATGACAGAGTCTGGATTTGTATTCTGAACAGTCTAAACATGTTTTAAAAAGAAACGTATGACAAAAGTGGCACCTGCTCAGTAAAACCACCAACAGGGTGAAAAATATCAAAATATTGTAGCAGAGACGGGCTACAACTTCTGGATCCACTTTATATAAATCGTTTTATTGATTATCGTCTTATGAAAGATAACTTTGATGTACACGAGCGACCGATACCGGCTGCTGTCACCTGTTGTAAGCAGCTCTCTGCTGTCTGAGGGTAGGCCCCGCCCACAACGCTGCGGCTGCTGTGGCTCCCAGTGTTTTCTTTACTGTGGGAAACGGGTAATAATGGCTCTTTGATGGGAACAGGTTGCCAACCCCTGGTTTAAGCTATCCAGCATTCAAACAGCATTTCTGCAAGAAATGCAATTTATCTAGGTATTATTATTATTATGGTTTTCATTATGAAGAGCTCCATGGCATGAATAGGGGAGACTGGACCAAACAACGTTTGGAATGCTCCTCGGTCTACTTTAGACTCAAGTTCTGCCTAGGTTCTCCTCATTTCCAGGTGAATAGACTAGGTTTTTGATTTTAGCATCCATTAGCATATTACACTGGAGGTATTTTCATAGGAGGAGTCTTTATTTTCTCATGAGGATCAATTCCAAAGAGATCAGGATGTACACAGGCTGACACACACACACACACACACACACACACACACAGAGCTATGTTCTCCTGTTCCCACTGAGCGGCAGCTCCGTGCTACAGACAGAAGTTTACTCAACAGCATGAAAATGAATCGCTCACTTCATCTTCTACCACTGCTAAAAGGGTCATCCAGCCCATCAAGTCTCCCAGTCCATGTTATAAAGTGACCAGGTCTGGGGAGCCTCAGGAGTCCACTCCCCCACCGCTAAAACAATCTACTGGGAAATGTGTCCTTGGTCCCCAGTTACAGACAGGGGTGGTGTACCTGGGGGGTCGAGACGGAGTGTATGAGCACTGGGAAACAAAGGTCTGTGAGCTGGATCTGAACAGGGAAAGAAACCCTGAAGTCTAAAGTCCATCCAATACGAGAACAACCAAATATCCAATCAGAATCATTTCTGACTCTCAGACGTTCCCCACAGCACCAAAAGTGTGTTTGCACAGGTAGATGTTTACCCTCCTGCAAATTTCAGTCTTATTTCATTAACAGGTAAATCATTTAATCCTTTCTCGGGACAAACAGACAAAATAACTTGTTTTAGTCTTGTTGGAAGAATCAGACCCTTAGAACCACCAGAGATGGACCTCTGGGAAGATCCACGTCTGGTTTTCTAGATTTCTGTGAAAATCCAGATCAAATGTTCCTCAAATTAAATTTTCATCAGCTTGTCAGAGCTGCTGACATCCTTCTCACCTCTTGAGTCCATCTAGCCCCTCTGTGTGTGTGTGTGTGTGTGTGTGTGTGTGTGTGTGTGTGTGTGTGTGTGTGTGTGTGTGTGTGTGTGTGTGTGTGTGAATTCCTTTTCACCACACGTTGGCTGTAAATGTGTTTAAAGTTCTGCATTTTCTGCTCAGTTTACAGGTTTAGCATTACTGATCTAACAGGTGTGATTATGACAGGTAGAGGAGGCAGCAGCTGTCCCATCTCCAGGAGGCGCTGTGGCTCCACCCACACTTATGTCTGTAAGTGAAATTTTCTCAGTAAAATGGCCTTCTAGGATTATACGACCCTCCATTATTCTTGAATGTTCTATCACAGTCCATCTTCTTGTCTTGTAAAGGAGGTGACTTGTTTCTTTTCAGGGTCTGAAGAATGTGACGGTTACAGAGGGTGAGTCGGTGACCCTGGAGTGTCAGATTAGTGGTCAGCCCACCCCAGTCATCATATGGTTCAGAGAGGACTACAAGATCGAGAGCTCCATCGACTTCCAGATCAGCTACGAGAAGGGCCATGCTCGCTTGATGATCCGTGAAGCATTTGCTGAAGACAGTGGCCGGTTCACCTGCACAGCAACTAATGAGGCGGGAACCATCAGCACTACCTGCTACCTCCTGGTCCAGGGTACAGATGGCACCATATCATTGATCTTGAAATACAGATCATACATCCGAAAACATCCTCTGTTACCATAACACCTTACATTATTGTCAAGATCTTTATAAATAACTGATCTCATCCGACTGTTGGGCTGCTGTCCGTACTGGCCTTATGCAGTAGACAGGTATCTACACTGGCTTTTGACAGGGGGACGGTGTTGGTACTGCTTTTTAATGATAAACGACCCACACTTGTACAGCACCTTTCAGAGCCAGAGGGCTCCAAAGCTCATTACACTACAGTGTATCATTCACCCAGTCACACGCTGGTAGCGATGAGCTACGATGTAGCCACAGCTGCCCTGGGGCACACTGACAGAGGCGAGGCTGCTGAGCACAGGCGCCACCGGTCCCTCTGACCACCACCGACAGGTACGTTAGGTTAAGTGTCTTGCCCAAGGACACAACAGCAGCATTCTCTGGTTGGGGGCCGGGATTGTCCATGTCAGAGTTCCTGGTACCCCATACTCCCAAAGTACCCCCCACAGGGCCTCCTGAGGGACACGGTCAAGATTGGTTGGGCGAACTCCCAACGCACCCTCCAGGACCCCCCTAAGGGTGTAGAGCTGGTCCAGTGTTCCACGGCCAGCAGGAAAACCACATTGTTCCTCCAGAATCTGAGGTTCAACAATCCGCCGGACCCTCCTCTCCAAAACTCCTGAATAGACCTTACCAGGGAGGCTCAGGAGCGTGAGCCCCCTGTAGCTGGAACACATCCTGCGGTCCCCCTGTATAAACAGGGCCTTAAGAAACTCCAGGTGGATCTCATCCATCCCCGGAGCCTTGCCACAGAGGAGCTTTTTGACCACCCCAGTGACCTCAGCACCAGAGTTTGGAGAGTCCAACCCAAAGTCCCCAGACTCTGCTTCCTCACTACAAGTAGCACAGGAGGCTGAGCTTTCAGTTGTGAGCCTCCTTTCTGGTGGACACTTGGTGTCACCAGTTTTATAATGAATCTGACTTTATGTTCAGTTAGCGTGAAGCCTACCTTGAGATGAACTTGTTTCCTTTTCAAATGCTTTGACATGACTTGGGCCGTAAATGAGCGCTTAAAAAATAAGTTCAACTGCTTTAAACTTGAAGCTAAACTTCCTTGTTGCACAAACACCTCAAGTTGTCCTTGTTGTTTCGCTTTTAGTGTCCGAAGATGTTGAGAGCAGACAGGAAGTGTCCCTGGAACAGGAGGCTGCTCAGAAACTGTGAGTTCTCCTCCACAGATAAGCTAGTAGAGCTCAGCTGATACTGAAGCCAGAATGATCTGTTTCAGAGTTACAGAGGAAACGACCGAAGAGGCGAGTCTGCCTGAGCCCGATACTCCTACAGCTGCGCCAGTCATCATCAAGAAACCAACCGCTCAGAAGCTGGTGGAGGGCGGAAGTGTTGTGTTTGAGTGTCAGGTGGGAGGAAACCCCAAACCTCACGTCGTGTGGAAGAAAAATGGCGTGCCGCTAACCAGTGGATACAGGTATTAGAAGGCCTACATCACCAACAGAAGTCTAAACCTCTACAATACTTCAGTGTGGAGGTTTAGTGACTTCTAAGAGTCTAAAGCCGGTTTAAATGCCAGGATGTTGTTTGTACAGAGGCTTTAACAGACAGGTGTCTCTCACATCTTTAGATACAATGATACCTACAAGAAGGAGACGGGAGAGTGCAGGTTGGAGATCTCCATGACCTTCGCTGATGATGCTGGAGAGTACTCTGTCTTTGCAAAGAATCAGCTGGGAGAGGTCTTTGCTTCCACCAGCCTTCTGGAGGAAGGTATGTTGATGGCGTCTAAATCCACGATGAGAGTCTAAAGTGAGCCTTGCAGGGATGATGGTCAAGAACACCCTGGGAGCAGGATTTAAAATGTTGTCCCGCGCAGAGCTCTAGTCTGAACTCCAGGAAGAAAGAAAACAGTGTTTTATGGCGCGCCTCTCAAGATAAAAGTCACGAGGTGCTTCACGTAAACAAACACAAAAATTAGAATATTAAAGAGATTTCAAAAAATTATTAAGAAGATGTTTAAAATGAGAAAAAATATTGTGATTAAAAAAAGTGTAGAGAGAAAGTGAGCAGGAAAGAGGAAAATCAGTGGATCCTGGGAAAGGCAGGATAAGAACAAAACCAGGAGAGGGTGATGATGATGGTCCCACCATACCTGAACAGGTGAGTTTAAAGGAGACCACTGAGTCCACTGATCTCAGGCTCAGGGGGAGAGAGGTCCAGAGTCTGGGGGCCACAGCAGCAGACGATCTGTCACCTTTGACCTTTAGCCTGGTGCTGCACAACCAGTAGGTTGTAGGACAGGGCGTCGATACTGCTGCTACTCTGTCATCTAAACTTATACATCCAGCTGATGGTGTGCTGACAAAACTTACAGAAAAGTTGTTTTCTTTATTCAAATTTACACTCAACTTCGCAGGCATTCGTTTTTGAGGACCTTTCTTCATGTTTCAGCGAGCCTTCCCACCATGTTGTTGTCCTGTTTGTGAGGGGAGAGGTAACTAGCATGGCGGGCGGCAGCAGCCGCTCAGAGGCGTGTCTTTCCTGACTCGCTGATATGAGGGAAAACTGAGATGCCGGCCACATTTCTTTAAAGGCCAAATTCAGAGAATAAACTGTTTTTACTTGTTATTTCTGATCCTAACGGGCAACCCTGAGTGTTTCATGCAGGCTGAACATGAAAATAGTCTCCTACATCTATCTCCTGCATTAGCTTCTGATAGAAAACAGACGGTGAAACTTTAGGATTAGAAAAGCCTGACAGATCTACGTCACGCTGTCACTAACATTCATGGACTCACCCGTCTGGACTAACGACGGGGAAGGCTGTTGTTGGTTTAGCGTCCAGAAAACAGCAGAGAACGTCTCTGCTAGTAGAAGCTAACTGTTAGCATTAGCAACTGCACCACACAGCAGAACTCCTCCTGCCTTGTGTTATTTGTGGAGATAAAACACCAACGTTGCAGAGCAAGCAGAGTCAGTGGTAGAGTCATGCTGCTGTTAGCCAGTCAGAGGAGAGATGCCCACATATCAGGAAGTAAAACTCCAGATCCTGTCGTGTTCTGCTTAACTCTGATCTGGCTCCCTTCTAGTCCCTGAAACAGGAGCACCAGAGCTTTTTTTTCCCAGAGAGACTCACAAAGCACTCATTTATACTACAGAGCACTGCAGAAATAAGTGAACTTGGCCATTAATAACTCCGTGCTGCATGACCCGCTCGAGCGTGTTCCTCTGCATTTTTCTAAAGCAACAAATATTAACTGATTATATTGCGAATGACACAACAGACGAGATTTAAATAGCCTTACGTGATTTATAAGTCAAAGTTTCTGTGTGGCGCTAACTCTTAGCTGCATTTAGACGGATAGACCTGCAGACAGCTGTTCCAGTGTTTCCAAAGTCCACACTAACAGCCAATGGCATTGAGGTTCATGTTTGACCATTTGTGATGCTTTGAATCTGCTCATGAACTTATTTACTTCACATGAAGATGTCGTTGTAGCCCCGCTCCAGTCGGACACGTTCCACCTCAGTCGGTGGGACACAGTCAGATCACATCTTTGTTTTCCTGCAGAGGAATATGAAGCCTATGTGAAGAAACAGGAACTAGCCTTTAAAACTGAAGTGACCATTCCAGTACAGGAACCCAAAGTGGGAGATGTTCCTCCAACCTCAGTTACTCTAAAGGAGCAGATTACCATCATCTCTGGACAGGTATGATTGGGCAAGGGAGCAACAGCCTGCCAGTAACATGGGGAACTGGTGACCTTGTTGTAACAGAAGATCATTCTGGGTCACGTCTGCAGGAGTTTCACCTGTCTGCCATGGAGCAAAGAATTATTCAGGAGATCGAGCTGAGCATCATGAAAATCACCTACAAAGAGATTGTTACAGAGGATGGAGAGCTGATGGTAACCGCTGCCGTTACTGAGGCGGTGCAGCCAGCCTTCGACACACCCGTCAAAAACTACAGGATAATGGAGGGAATGAGTGTCACCTTCCACTGCAGGATGTCAGGCATGCCGCTGCCCAAGGTGAGGAAGGGTTTTGTGTTCTGTTGAGTCCAGAGGGGCACAGCTCGTTTCAACTGATGTTTTCACTCGTGGCAGATTGTTTGGTATAAAGACGGGCAGCGCATCAGACCTGGAGACTGCTACCAGATGGAGGTTCTTCAGGATGGACGGGCCAGCCTCCGTCTGCCTGTGGTCCAACCAGAAGATGAGGGTGTGTACACAGCCTTCGCCTCCAACATGAAGGGAAACGCCGTGAGCTCAGGGAAGCTCTACGTGGAGTCGACCGGAGCTGCTCCTCAGAGATACACGCCACAGCCTGCAGTACAGAGAATCAGGTAAAGGGCCACTCAGAAAACACTTTACAGGTCCGGAGTCCAA
This sequence comes from Nothobranchius furzeri, assembly GCF_043380555.1. Lineage (NCBI taxonomy): Eukaryota > Metazoa > Chordata > Actinopteri > Cyprinodontiformes > Nothobranchiidae > Nothobranchius > Nothobranchius furzeri. The sequence goes on along the minus strand of NC_091747.1, from coordinate 27,597,080 downwards.
ACGCAGCTTCAACCAGAACTCATGAAAAATACGGATGGTTTTCTCAGGTCGGCATCTCCTCGCTCACTCAGCCGCTCTCCTGGCCGCTCGCCTAGCCGTTCGCCTAGCCGTTCACCTGCTCGCCGCCTTGATGAGACTGATGAGGCTCAGTTGGAAAGACTTTACAAACCCGTCTTTGTTGTGAAACCATCCTCATGTAAATGCTCTGAGGGACAAACGGCCAGATTTGACCTCAAAGTTGTCGGTAGACCGATGCCTGACACTTACTGGTTCCACAATGGTGAGTGGGACTAAACACCCTCGTAAAAGTTGTTTCTCATCATCAAGTGTTGTTCATTAAATTAAAACATGTTTTCTCTTCTCAGGACAACAAATAGTAAGTGACCACACCCATAAAATCGTGGTTAAAGAGGACGGTACGCAGTCCCTGATCATTGTCCCAGCCATGCCTCACGACTCTGGAGAGTGGACGGTGGTGGCTCAGAACAGAGCTGGCCGCTCTTCTGTCTCTGTCACGCTCACTGTTGATGGTCAGCTTCAGCTCTCTTGCTAGATGCCTCCTCTGTGTTGACACATCAAATGACTTCACATCTGGATTTTGTTTGTTTCAGCTAAAGAGACCCTGGTGCGTCCACAGTTTACGGAGAAGCTGAAGAACATTAGCGTGAAGCAGGGCACTCTGGTTGAACTGGCTGTCAGAGCCATTGGAAACCCCCTGCCTGACATCGTCTGGCTGAAGAACAGTGACATCATCACCGCACACAAACACCCAAACATTAAGTACGTCTCATTCAAAGTAGATATTGACGTTCACCTGTATGTTTACTGAAAATCAGACTACAGATGAAGTAAGATCCAGTTGAGAGCCTGGTTTAACCACACCTGTGTTTGGTTCAGAGCCTGTCTCTAGTTTCATTTGGGAACTGCTGACCCTAACCCCCAAATTCCACAACCTCCGCTCCGCTCCAGCACGAACTCCGGAGCAAAATCGGTCCCGTTGTAGTCAATCAGAGCAATTCCACTACTGCGGCCGAGCTCCGGCAGTGCGGCGCAGTGCGCCGCCCTCTGTTCCGGCGTCCGGCAAAAATAGAATCGATCCTATTTTTGCCGGACGCCGGAGCACCTCCGCAGTAAATGGACAGAAATCACAACCGCCCAACAGGAAAGGGAGCAAGCACAACTTCCGTTATTTCACAATAAATCGATAAACAAAAAGCGTTTTTTGTTTCATATGCACAGGTTTAACAACTTTTAACAACTATCAATGGCGGCTGAAGTTTAAATGCACATAAGTAAGCCATAAATACAGTTTCTACTATCAAAGTAGTCACACTTTGTTGATCCAAACACTGCTGATCTCTCAACACAAATGATGGGCAGATTAAACAGTTCATTTCGATGCTTCTCCCACACAATGGGTGTTTGGATCTAACTTCCGCGTTTATTGCTCGGACTGTATCGCAAGATCTCGAAAATCCCGCGCATGCTTGTTTGCCCCCCTCAGGTCTCCGCACCGGAGCGGAGCCGTTGTAGAGCGGGTACCAGTAAAAATTGAGTTCAGAAGCGAGCAGCTGCGGAAGGCGGGGGCGGACCGGAGCGGAGGTAGTGGAATTTGGGGGTAACTGAGGGTACTGCTTGTACAGAGGTCACTAGGGTAGCTCCCCGTTGGCAGGGTGCTGCACAATATTCATAATGTACGGTAACATTTGCAAACGTGACTTGGACCTGTTACCTCCAGGATCTAATGTTCAACAGTATGTTACATGGGGCTGGGCGATATGGCCTAAAATCAATATCACGCTATACTGAGGAGTTTACCTCGATCACTATACATTTTTGATTTATTGCCCAGCACTAATGTTACACATATTTTTACGTTAATAACAAAAATAAATATTTTGATTCAGTAATCTGAATTTAGATGTGTTTTAGATATAGAGCCACCCTAAAATAAAATAATCTAATGTTGCAGAATCGAAGGAACCAAAGGAGAAGCCAAGTTTCAGATCCCCTCTGCTGGAGGCTCAGATAGCGCCTGGTACACTGCTACAGCCATCAACAGGGCTGGCAGAGACACCACCCGCTGCAGAGTCAACGTGGAGATGGACCATGTTGAACCTGAGCCAGAGAGGAAGCTGATTATTCCCAAAGGAACTTACAAAGCCAAAGAGATCAACCCCCCTGAGCTGGAGCCCTTACACCTGCGATACGGCCAGGAGCAGTGGGAGGAGGGAGACCTCTACGACAAAGAGAAGCAGCAGAAACCTCTTTTCAAGAAGAAACTTACTTCTGTCCGCATGAAATGTTTTGGTCCGGCTCATTTTGAATGCAGACTGACTCCGATCGGGGACCCCACCATGACGGTGGAGTGGCTGCATGACGGCAAACCTCTGGCAGCCGCCAACAGGCTGCGTATGGTCAACGAGTTTGGCTACTGCAGCCTTGACTATGAAGTAGCTTACGCCAGAGACAGCGGCGTCATCACCTGCAGAGCTACCAACAAGTTTGGAGTGGACCAGACCTCGGCCACCCTGATCGTCAAGGATGAGAAGGGCCTGGTTGAGGAAACGCAGCTTCCTGAAGGCAGGAAGGGAGTGTATCGAATGGATGAGATTGAGCGGATGGCTCATGAAGGTGGACCGTATGGAGTAACTGCTGAAGAAGAGACGGAAAAAATGAAACCCGAAATAGTCCTTCTCCCAGAACCAGTTATGGTCATGGAAGGTGACACAGCTCGATTTCGCTGCAGAGTGACTGGTTATCCGGCTCCAAAGGTTAACTGGTACCTGAACGGACAACTCATCCGAAAAAGCAAGAGATACAGACTTCGTTACGATGGTATTTACTATCTGGAGATTACAGATATCAAGTCTTATGACTCAGGTGAGGTGAAAGTCGTAGCAGACAGCAACCTGGGTTCAGTTGAGCACACTGTGAAGCTGGAAATTCAGCAGAAAGAGGACTTCAGAACCCATCTCCGCCGTGCCCCTGAAGTTAAGGGAGCTGAAGCTGCCCATGAGCCTGGAAAAACTCCATTTGAGGTGGTGAAGGCTGAGGAACCTGTGGAGGATACCCAGCAGAAGGAGGTGGTCAAACTAAAGAAGGTACAGAGAATAGTCCACAAGAAGGCCATTGAGGAGTCAGAGGAGCTGAGGAGCAAATTCAAGCGCAGGACAGAAGAAGGCTACTATGAGTCCATCACAGCTGTTGAACTCAAGTCTCGCAAGAGGGATGATTCTTATGAAGATCTCCTGAAGAAGACAAAAGAGGACCTACTTCACCATGCCAAAGAAAAAGAGGAGGCTGAGAAGAAAAAGGAGGAGCAACAACGCAAACTTACTGCTAAACCTTTGAAACCAGAGAGAGTCAAGCTCTCAGCCAGCATGGAAGCTCCTAAGATCCTGGAGCGGATCACCAGCCAGACCGTTGCTCAGGGTGATGAAGTCAAGTTCAGAGTCCGGGTCATTGGTAGACCAGAACCTGAATGCCAGTGGTTCAAAAACGGTGTTCAGCTGGAGAAGTCTGACCGTGTTTACTGGTACTGGCCTGAAGACCAGGTGTGTGAACTGGTGATCAGAGATGTGACAGCAGAGGATTCTGCCAGCATCATGGTTAAGGCCTCCAGCAAAGCTGGAGAGACTTCCAGCCATGCTTTCCTGCTGGTTCAAGGTAACAGAACACACCGTTGTCTAAACTCTGTCTAACCCTTCTGCTGCTCAGGAATGTCTTTCTGAAATCTTTGCAGCAAAACAAGTGATCACCTTCACACAGAAGCTGGAGGAGGTCAACGCCAAGGAGAAGGACACAATGGCGACCTTTGAGTGTGAAACCAATGAGCCTTTTGTCAAGGTCAAATGGTTGAAGAACAATGTGGAGATCTTCTCAGGAGACAAGTATAGAATGCACTCAGACAGAAAGGTCCACTTCTTGTCGGTGCTGGTGATTGAGATGAGGGATGATGCAGAATATTCCTGCGTGGTCATCGACGATGACAACATTCAGACCTCTGCCAAACTCAATGTTGAAGGTGGGTCAGGCGGTCGGTCCAGTGTGAAATGTTTAAAGAGATTTTCCACCCCAGGCATTTTGTAACCAGCCCAGTCATTCTCCTGATCTGGCAGTAATCTGTTAGCTTAAGCTTAGCATAAACACTGGTGACAGCTAGTCATGAAAATGACACATTTTTCTTGGCGACCTCAGTGTAAATTAACATAAGTCCAGGTTCACAGATTTAGACTTGGGACTACGTTAGGACAAAGCACCGCTGACACATGGAATACACGCTTCAAAGCAATGGCAGCGGGTTTCAATCATTTCATCTGGTGAACATTCAACCTCCTCCGTGTCTTTGAACAATGTAAATAGGTCCAGTGAGTCTTAGCTGGAGCCATTCCTACCTTTAAGTGCTGTGGTTACTGGTTTATGGTCTGTATAACTAACAGGAGCCCCTCTGGAGATCCTGAAGCAGCTGGAGAACACAGAGGTGCCCGAGACCTATAGTGGCGAATTCGAATGTGTGGTGTCCCGTGAGGATGCTGAAGGTAGCTGGTTCTTTGAGGGCAAGTTGCTTTCTGCCAGTGGTAAATACACCATGTCCTCGCGCCGTGGGAGACATTCTCTGACCGTGAAAGATGTCAAGAAGGAGGACCAAGGAAAGTACACTTTCACCGTGGGAGAATTCAAGACCAGTGCCTCACTGAAGATGAAATGTGAGCTTTTGCAGATGTTCTACTTATTCAGACCTCTGTGTATTCTCTGTAGTGCCTACAGGGCGCAGGTGACCTAGATGTGTTCTTGTTGTTGTCTTTCAGTGCGTCCAGTGACCCTGATACAGCCTTTGACTGACTTGACTGTTTGTGAGGGCGACATCGCTCAGCTCGAGGTCAAGTTCTCTCAAGAGAACGTTGAAGGCAGCTGGATGAAGAATGGACAACCAGTCACGGCTTCAAACCGTGTTCACATTGTTGTTGATAAACAGATCCACAAACTCCTGATTGAAGATGCCATCAAGGATGACTTTGGGATGTACTCCTTTGTGAATCCCGATCATGACATTTCAACCTCTGCTAAGCTGGTCATTCAGAGTAGGTCTCTCAGCCACGCGTGTTTGTCGAACCAGGTACTTGTGCAGAAGGAAGTTTTACTAAGAAATGCTTTCTTTGTGTTGCAGCTATTGGCGTCCTGATCTCCTTGAAGGACGTGTCCTCCATTGAAGGAACCAAGGCTGTCCTTGAAGCCAAGATCTCTGCTCAGGACGTCAGCTCTGTCAAATGGTACCACAACGACATGCTGCTGGAACCCAGTGAGCGGGTCAACATGGTGGCAAAGGGAGCCAAACAGCGCCTGGTCTTCAGCAGGACCTACGCTTCTGACGAAGGACACTACAGGATGGTAGTAGGCCGAGTGGACACCAGCTGTAAATTGACCATTGAACGTAAGTGACATGAGATCAGATGAGTCCACCAAGCTTCACACAAACTAATAGCTCAGTGGAAGGAGGAGATGGTCTGTTGTAGACAGGTTAAGGGTTAGGTGGGGTTGGAAAGGGTTTCTGGTGAAAACGTCTGAAGCCGGTCTACCTGGATTCTGCTTGATTGTTGTTACACTGAGTAGAAAGGACACCATTGTCTAGTGGTGATTGGGTTGGTGAAATGTTCTTGTTCCTGCTGATCAGCTGTTCAGATTGTGAAGCCGATGGTGGACACAGAGTGCTCCGAGTCTGAGAACGTCACGTTTGAGGTGGAGGTTTCTCACCTGGGAATCGATCCTTATTGGACCTTCAAGGACCAGCCACTAAAAGCTGGCGCCACTCACAAGATGGAGACCAAGAATAAGCTACACACCCTGACAGTCATCAATGCCATGAAGGATGAGGAAGGCGAGTACATGTTTGCAGCTGGTGAGAAGACATGCAGAGCTTCACTCACCGTCACAGGTAAGTCAGCCATGTTGTAACATTCATGTTCTGAGCATGCTCAGTCAAGGTGATTAAGGTAGTGACTGTGCTCTGCAGTAGAGGCTGGCACTGTGTTTACACGTAGCTGCCAGCCCCGCAGCACACGCTCACTCAGAAAGAAGATTTGGGGTTTTCAACAACGTCACATTTAGATTGATTTATGTGCAGCTCCTTTTTTTAAACTCATTTCTTCTTCCACCCGTATTGTACTACTGCTGTCGGCCCACCTCTGCACCTTGTTCCTTTTCTGATTTGCTTGTGCTTCAGTAGCATTTTTCCTTGCTTTCTGGGATTGAGACAAGAGGGTTTTCTTACAATGGGAGTGGGTTGGGAAGCCAAAGAAAATTCATCCTCTCCTCTGCAACCAGGTGGAGCCATCAAGAAGCCTCTGAGGGACCTGGTGGTAGCCGACTCTCAGACGGCGGTTCTGGAGTGTCAGGTAGCCAACCCGTCTGCTGAAGGCAAGTGGCTGAAAGACGGCCAGCTCGTTGACTTTGGTGAAAACGTGCTGAGTGAGTCAGATGGCGCTGTCAGACGTCTCATCATCATCATCACCAAAACCACTGATGTGGGAGAGTACACCTACCAGGTGGCCACCTCCAGGACTACAGCTTCTCTCAAGGTGGAAGGTCAGTCCAGGGTTAGAATCGGGCAGTTAAACATATGTTTTTACGAAACGTCTCAGTGTCCCAGACTTCTCCAGATCAGCTGCATGTCTCCTTTTACATAAATACCTAAACGATGAACTAATGGAGGCCATTGTGTTCACAGCTGTGAAGATCAAGAAGACTTTGAAGAACCTGAACGTGGTTGAGACCCAGGAGGCTGCTTTCAGCTTGGAGCTGACCCACGAGAATGTTAGAGGAGCCCAGTGGATCAAGAATGGTGTGGAGATCCAGCCTAGTGAGAAGTTTGAAATGACAACAGAGGGAACGGTCCACACCTTAAAGATCAAGAACTGTAACACCCAAGACGAGTCTGTCTACTCGTTCAAACTGGGAAAGCTGTCTGCAAACGCCAGGCTTAATGTTGAGAGTAAGAGCTCTTCCACCAGCGTTTGGCTCACATCCCTCTGAGAACATTCTCTAACTGAACTGTTTTCTCTCAGCCATCAAGATCCTGAAGAAGCCTAAAGATGTTACGTCACTGCTGGGTGCAACAGCTGTGTTTGAAGTGGGGATCTCTGAGGACAACATACCAGTCAGATGGATGTTCAACAACACGGAGTTGAGGCCCAGTGATCACTACACTATGCTGTCTGAGAAGAGGACCCACAAACTGATAGTCCACAACGTGGACAACAGCAGACAGGGAGAGTTCACGGCTGTGATTGGCCACCTGCAGTGTAGCGCCCACCTCACCGTCGAATGTAAGCCCCCAGAACCAGCAGGAACCCTCCTCCTGTGTTCTTTTCAATCCACTAATCTTGTGAGTGTGTGTCATTCCCACAGCTCTGAGAGTCACCAAACCCATGAAGAGCGTGGAGGTTCCTGAGACTCAGGTGGCCTCTTTTGAGTGTGAAGTTTCTCACTTCAACGTGCCGTCCACCTGGCTGAAGAACGGCGTGGAGATCGAGATGAGTGAGAAGTTCCGGATCGTGGTGCAGGGGAAAGTCCACCAGCTGAAGATCATGAACACCAGCAGGGACGACTCTGCAGAGTACACCTTCATCTGTGGGAATGACCGCGTGTCGGCCACACTCACCGTCAACGGTAAGAGGCCCTCAGCCTTCAGACACCTAAAGTCCCGTGGTAGTCTCACACGCTGGTGTGGTGTGGTGTGGTGACAAACCCATCCCCGTGGGGAGCGGTGAGCTGTAGACATGGCCGCGCCCGGGATCCATTTACTGGTTTAACCCCCCGATCCAGCCCCTCACAGCGGGGTGGCAAGAAGAGAGGCATCCGGTCCGTTTTTATAAAGTCTTTGGTTTGACCCGCCGGGATTTAAACTCCGATCTCCCAGTCTGGGCACTTTACCACTAGGCCACTGGGCTGTCTGTCTCTGTTTACCGTGGAAGCAGCAGATCTGAGATCAGTCCATACCGTTGGAGTTGAAGATATCTCCATAGTTTTATTCTTTATTTAACCAGGAAGCTCCTACTGAGATTAAAAAGCTCATTATCAAGGGAGTCTGGGCCAAGAGGCAGCAAAAGTTACAGTTACTGTTTTTAGTTACACAGACATGTACTAGATTACAGAAGGCAGTTACAACACAGGGAATTTGTCTCAAGGGCTCTCAGGCGGGTTTTAAATGTAGTCAAGGAGACAAACCGGGTTCATCTCCAGCGTTCCTGCAGCCTGCTCCATGCAGAAGGAGCAGAGTGAACCAAAGCCCTTCAGCCCAGATCGGTGCCAGCAAACGGACCTTTAGAGCAACAGCTGATCGTTGAATGCAGACTGAGAAGTTACAGATGTAGGTGGCAGTAATCCAAGCATGGCCTTATAAAGGAAGGTGTACCAATGTCCCAACCTCCCGGTGGACAAAGAAGGTCATCCCACTGGAGAACACAATTCACCATGATGGGTCTGTGGTCTACACTGACCCATCATGGAACTTGCTTCCCTCCGCCATTAGAAATACGGACTCTTTTATTATTCAAGGCACACCTCAAATTCCACTTATTCAGACAAGCTTATTCCCTTTAGACCTAGACTTTAGAATGTTTCCAATTTTTATGTATCTTATTTGTCGTTATTGCTCTTTCAACCTCTGTTGTTTTTATTGTTTTTATCTTTGTTTAATTGTAAGGTGACCTTGGGTTTGAGAAAGGCGCCCTCAAATAAAATGTATTATTATTATTATTATTATTATTATTATTATTACAGTTAGTGATCAACCTCATCAAGGCATGACGACATGAATCTAACCAAGACACTGTGCTGAGGCCTTCATGTACAAACGGTCTCCATGATCCAGAACAGACAGAAATGTTGCAGTGACTGATCCGTTTGTTGTCGCAAAAGAAAAACAGTTGATTTAGAAAGAGAAACCCAGTCTGAGTTTCTTCACGAGATTTTCTGTATTTAGTACAAAAGGCGGAGAGACAGCCTCAGTAGCTTCATTCTCCTCTTCTCTGCAGCGGTTCTGATCACCAGCATGCTCGAGGACCTGAACGCTCAGGAGAAGGACTCAGTCACGTTCGAGGTGAATGTTAACTATGAAGGGATTACATACAAATGGCTGAAGAACGGCGTGGAAATCAAGTCCACAGACAGGTGTCAGGCTCGCTGCAAACAGCTGACTCACAGTCTGAGCATCAGGAGCGTGCACTTTGGAGACAGCGCCGATTACACCTTCATGGCCGGGTCTGCAGTGACCACTGCTAAGCTTTATGTAGAGGGTAAGCTCTCCGTTCTCTGTTACTGTGGCCGTCTCCTCACGGAGCCAGCAATCTTCTGAATGAAGCTCCCTTTAACCTTTACAGTCCTTGTTGACGTTTTTAATGTTTGTCTGCCTGCAGCTCGTGTCGTTGAATTCACCAAACACCTCAGGGACCTGAAGATCACTGAGAAGAAGAGAGCTACGTTTGAGTGTGAAGTTTCTGAGCCCAACGTCCAGGTGATGTGGATGAAGGACGGCCAGGAGCTGGAGATGTCTGATAGGTAATGGCCCTGTCCCAGTGGAAGAACTGATTCCAGCATCATGACTCACCTGCTCTGCCCCTTGTGCTTTCCTGTTTTTTAATTTCTTTCTTTATTTTTTTTAATAGTTTTTATTTGTTTTTTCCATTTTGGTGATGTATTGTCTTGTACAGCACTTTGGTTGGCGTTGTTGCCGTTTAAATGTGCTTTATAAATAAAGGTTGATGATGATGATGATGATGATGATGAAGATGATGATGCCTTCTGTGGTTCCTGCAGGTACAAAATGACCTCTGACAAGTTTCTGCACCGTCTGGTCTTGCCATCGGTGCGTATGTCAGATGCTGGTGAATACACCGCCGTGGCTGGGTCCAGCATGTCAAAGGGTAGCCTGGGTGTGGAAGGACGGGATGTTAGAATCTCAGAGCCTGAGAGCAGAGACATCACGGTGAGTCCAGGAGCTCAGGTTGAGTTTCAAAGTCTCTGACCTCGACCCTGACCCTGCATTTGCCTGCAGGTTGTGGAGAAACAAAGAGCGAACTTTGAGTTTGAGGTGAACGAGGATGATGTGGAGGGTCATTGGCTGAGGAACGGTGTGGAGATCCAGTTCTCAGAGGAGGAGAGGGTCAGCTACGTGGCCATCAGGAGGCTGCACCGTCTCACCATCTCTGAGACCTACAGGAGTGACGCTGGGGAGTACACCTTCATCGCCGGCAAGAACCGGAGCACTATGAACCTCCATGTGAGATGTAAGAGCTCTAGCAGTCAGAGGTCCATGAGTCGGATGTTCTGATTGGTTCTGTGTTGTTAGCTGTTTAATTAGCGCTACAGAAGCATCAACGTGAATGTTAGTTTACGAATGGAGACTTTTCTCTGGAAGTCCGAAGCAATCAGCTGTCCCTGTGCTTGTTGTGCAGTGCCTGAGCCACCTCAGATTGTGCACCCCATGGAGCCCCAGATGGTGATGTCGGGTCGGTTGGTTCGCTTTTCCACTCAGGTGAGCGGACTCCCTCAGCCACATGTGCTCTGGTACAAGGACTCCCAGCTCCTCTCCACCAGCTACAAATGTAAGTTCCTTCATGACGGAGAGGAGCACACACTGCTGCTGCTCGAGGTCTTCCCAGAGGATGCTGCTGTTTACCGCTGTGAGGCCAAAAACGACTACGGAGAGGCAGCAACCTCCGCCGCCCTCACAGTGGAAGGTGAGCTGTGTGATTTTTGTTAGTGTTCATAAAGCAGCTGGTCTTAACTGGAGAGCAGAGCACGACAGCTAAGATAATTCACCTGGGAAACCTTTTGTGTTTCAGTTCCTGAGGTGGTATCGAGTCAGGTGTCTGCCCCGGTTCTGGTCACCCCCATGAGGGACGTCCTGGTCTCAGAGGGACATCCTGCACAGCTCAAGTGCAGTGTCTCTGGAGAAGGTACGACTCTCCTACTGGCTGAGGAACAAAAAGGTGCTGATGTTTACTGTCCAGTGCCGGATCAGCCCTGTAACATTTGCCATGGCTCGGCTCGGCCTGCTTTTCCAGGCTCTAGGGGGTGTACTCGGGTGGTGTCGTTTAAAAACGTCAAAAACAGGGACAGTGTTCGGCATCTTCCATTAAAAAGGTAATAGGTTACAGTTACATATTACTTTTCCAAAAGGTAATTGAGTTAGTAACTCAGTTATCACTTAGTAAAAGTAAGTAGTTACCTAGCAAAGTAACTGATGTTACTTTTATGCTCTATAATATCTGTAATGTCAAAGACTTTGTAGCTGAATGATTGTTACTATCAGTCAGAACGTACTCATGGATATCAGTACTCTAGCAGGAACTACAGGAGTACAGGTATCTGGAACACATATCCAGTGTGACTAATAAATGGTAAAAGGCCACCGTAGGTTTTAGGGATTCTGAGACATCTCAAACGTTCTACCTACTAGTGCCGTTGTTATTATGGATACCCTTAGGGCAAAATGAGATCTGAGGCACTCAGGAGATACAAAATGAAAAGCCTTTATTGGTGCATGGCTTAAGTAGTTAAAAACATAAATGCTGACACTTTTCAGCCCACAGGGCCTTCGTCAGGGCTCGATACATTAAATTATTGTTATATAAAACAGGGATTACAGAGGGGTCTGCTTGGTGATAAAATGTTAAAATGGCTTGCCAAAGCGTTGGTACCCTCTAGCCCAGTGAACCTGAACTGGCAGCCCACAGGCCATTTCCAGCCTGTTGAACCTTTCCACCCGGCCCCCCAACCCTTTGGGCCCTAACGCCCCCAAATGGGGGACTTTGAAGTTTAGCAGCAGAATTCATGTCCCAAACATCAATAATTGTTTACGCTCTCCAAACTAAAACTACAATCAAAACAGTTTTAGGTAACCATTTAAGGTGTGGACCGAGCTCTGACGCCAACCCCATACTCCCTGAGTAGCCCCCCTCCCAGTCGAAATCCCCACATCCAGGCCTGGCTCCAGAGGGGGGCCCGGGGGGCCCCGGTGACCCACGTCTGCACGAGGGAACACTGTTTCCATTTATATTTTTCTTCATAAGGGGTTTTGAGCTGCACTTTGTCTGGTCCCTCACCTAGGACCTGCTTGCTATGGGTGACCCCACCAGAGGCATGATGCCTCCTAGGGTCACTTAAACCCGTCCACCACCATACGGTGGCAGCCCAGGGACATAACTAATAAACTAAACTTTTTAAAACTATTACACAGGATTTTGGTTAATTTAAGTGAAATACACCTTTCAGGTGAGCTTTAACTCATTGACCGTTGTGTTCTCAGACCTGCAGGTTTCGTGGTTCTGTAAGGACAGGGAGATTCGACAGTCTGACATCTTCAGGATGTCCCATTTAGATGAAACCTGCCTGCTGGAGATCTCCAGAGTCCTTCCGTCCCATGAGGGAGAGTACTCCTGTATCGCTACTAACTCTGCAGGAATGGTCACATGTTCTGCCACCTTGATCCTGGATGGTGAGTTCTGTCACACATCGTATGTTCTGCAAGAGTCAAAACTTACTGCTTGGTCATCATGAAAGGAGGTCTCTCTTCCTGTTTTGGGGTTTCAAAGCAGAATGCTGGAAGTAACAAGGGGCTCTAACAGCACTACTGATGTAAAACGGCTCACTTCAGTGTAGATGGTTTTCCCTACCAACTCTGTGACGAACAGTCAGGGTGGAGGTTGGCAGTCGGAGTCTTAAGTTGACACAAAAATAGTGAAAGGTGAGCTGTGGACCACACAGAAACCCAACCGTGGTGGTGAACGTCAGCCTCTGAACTCAGAAGAAGCTGGCCTTGCAAGCCGTCCGTTATAGGTGAATATATGGTTTGGCCACGATCCCTTAACGGCTCCCAGTGGAGAGGCGGGATCTACGGTTGTCTTTCAAATGGTCCCCAAATGCTGTGGGATAGCAGGGATGAACTCCAGTACCTCTACCTGCTCTTGGCTCAAAGAAAAGCCCAAGTCAGAAAAGTCCAAAGATGAAGCCTAAGCCGTCGCCATCTTTGTTTTTTCAGTTACATCCCACCCACTGAGTGGTGTGATTGGCCCACTACACCAATAGAGTGCTGCGATTGGACCACCTTGGAGCTGTGGCCATCTTAGTTTTGCTCAGTTGCAGTAACGTCCCGCCCACTTATGATTGGACCCCTACGATGTCAGTCTGTTGTTACGTTGTTGAAGAACTACTTACAAATAAAGGAAACATAGAACAATACATGCTTCTTCTAAATAAACATGCTGTGATTGGTCAGCCACAACACTGGCCTGGCTTGGCATGTTCTAATGGAGATGCCCAGACCGACATGTAGGTGTAGACTCTAGCCTACAGCAGCAGGCAGAGAGCTCTGGAACAGCTGGACTGTGGCACACCTGTCCGAGTCACGCAGAGGTTTACTGTTAGAAAACCCTGATAGGCCTTTGGGCTCCTTGTGGGACAGCTCTGTAGTGTCCATTCAGATTAAATGTTTGACGTCAGAGACGAGACAGAATCCAGTTCTGCTGTAGTTGTTGACTTACTCTGGTCAGTCTTCCCAGAGACCTGGTTTTGGTACTGCTGGTTCGTCTTCTGATGCATGAAGCCTTCTCTTCTCCACTTGTTTCTATGTAGTCTTTCTGTAAGATGTCACTCTCTTTTCCCAGTAAACCAGCAAGCTCAAAACATCTGCTTACTGGAAGCTCTGGATCCTGCACACTCATGGACAAAGTCAATAGCTGGTTTCAATGCTCTGGCCCAGCCAAGCTTGCATGGCTGAGTGTAGAAATCAGCCTCGGTCCGTTTCTTCACTAATCTTCAGATCTTCAACCCAACTGCACTCTGGCAAATAAACTGGAAAGGTCATGGAATGTGCTGTGTTGATCTAATGCTTCTATTCTTTCTTGCTGCCCAGATGTAAGAACCTTAGATAGAGAGAGGAGCGCTGAGCCCAAACTAACCCAGAGTCGGGAGACCCAGGTGTCTGTGGGACACACAGCCCGCAGTGTTGAGTTTTCTGAGCTGCGCTCTGAGAGTTCCTCTGTGTCCTGGAGGACAGTAGAAGTTCAGATGGAGACCAGCTCTTACAGCAGACCCCGGCTGTTGGTGGAGATGAGCGATGTCCGCGTGAGCAGAGGTGAGATGGCCAAGTTCTGCTGCTCATTTGATGGCCAGCCCTTCTCTGCTGTGGTGTGGGATCGTAACGGTCAGAAGCTGGTGAACACGGAGCGGGTGAGGAGCTCTCAGAGCGGGGAACTTTTGTCCCTGCTCATCTGTAGTGTTGATGTGGCGGATCAGGGACTTTACTGCTGCACAGCCACCAACCAACACGGTCAGAACAGTTCTTCTGCCAGGCTCACCGTAGAAGGTGGTTAATCTTTTTTTTAATTCCTGATCCATCCCACCTTTCCATTTGCTCTCCCTGCTTCGGACCCCCCCTCCAGTCTGTAACCTGATAGGATGTAATGCAATAACAACCCTGGTGACATAGTCCCCCCCCCCCCCCCCCCCCCGCTTCCCTGCTAATCTCATTCTCCATCCTACTAACTATTGATCAGAGTCGTAACCTTCTCCTCTCTGACCCCTAATCGCTCTCCCTAACTTTATTCTCACCCAGCTGAAGAAGCAAACCTCAAAGCAGGGACCCCCATCCCCACCGGTTCTCTTCCTAAAGCGTCTCAGGCAGACAGGGAGAGCCCTAACAACTGCTCTGACCAGGAGCAGCAAGAGTCCAGGGAGAAGATGGGACCTCTGGCTAAGTCTTCTCAGAGAGTGTACAGCCTGATCAGCCATCTGCACTTTCCAGATGTTGTGCTTGATGATGAGCAGAATGAGTTTCTGATCAAACTTCCCCCTGAGCTGCTGATCGGAACCAAAGACAGCAGCTCCCTGTCCAGCACTTTGAAAAGGCTCCCCAGACTTTGTGTCATGTGGCTTTACAACCGTCTGAATGTCCAGGACTCCGTTCCCCTGTCCCTGAAACACGACGGTGCTCTCTGCTGTATCGGTGCTAACAAAGCGGGGCCCAGGCCAGCCGGCCCTTACTCTTTTAATCAAATAGGCTCAGCTGAAGGAGCTGAGTTCAGCTCAGGGATGAAAGGTTGGCATCTTCTGCATGCTTTTGTCCTCACTCTGGCTTTGTGTCCCCACTCATGCACACTGTCTCCACTGATATGTCTTCATAAGGTCACACCAGTCTTCTTGGGTTTTACCAGGACCTAGTCTTGTTTACTGACCACACTTAGACCTGTAGGAAGAGGGCTACCAGTGAAGCCCAAACACGGATCGGTTCTGACTCTAACCAGCTGGAGCTGAGAAGCCAGTTCAGGATGGTCTTTAACTGGGAATGTTTTTTGTTTTCACAGTTCCAGAAGTGGAAAAGGAACCGGCGATCCAGCAGGAAGTGAAAGGTAAATATCAGCTAGGACACGTACTCTAGACCAGACCTGCTCTGGACCTGAGTCTAATGCTAGACCCTAAGAATGGTGTAGTCCTGGCCCTAGCTACCCTTTATGCACAGAGTCCACTTTAGACCCTGGGCCTATGGTCAGACTTGGGTAATAATCTTAGTGTTAGACCTGATCAGACCAGTTAGACCTGATTCTACTAGTTAGACCTGTTCAGATCAGTTAGACCTGATTCCACTATTTAGACCTGATCGGACAAGTTAGACCTGATCAGACCAGAGACCAGTTAGACCTCTGCAGACCAGTTAGACCTGATTGGACTATTTAGACCTGATCAGACCAGTTAGACCAGATCAGACAAGTTAGACCTGATTCCACTAATTAGGCCTGATCAGACCAGTTAGACCTCTGTAGACCAGTTAGACCTGATCACACTAGTTAGACCTGATTGGACTACTTAGACCTGATCACACTAGTTATACCTGGTCAGACCAGTTAGACCTGATCAAACCAGTTGGACTAGATTGGACCAGTTAGACCTGATTGGACTAGTTAGACCTGATTGGACTAGTTAGACCTGATCAGACCAGTTAGACATGATCGGACTACTTAGACCTGATCACACTAGTTATATCTGGTCAGACCAGTTAGACCTGATCAAACCAGGTAGACCTGATCAGACCAGTTTGACATGATAGTACCAGTTAGACCAGATCGGACTATTTAGACCTGATCAGACCAGTTAGACCAGATCAGACAAGTTAGACCTGATTCCACTAGTTAGGCCTGATCAGACCAGTTAGACCTGATTGGACTATTTAGACCTGATCAGACCAGTTAGACCAGATCAGACAAGTTAGACCTGATTGGACTATTTAGGCCTGATCAGACCAGTTAGACCATATCAGACAAGTTAGACCTGATTGGACTATTTAGGCCTGATCATACCAGTTAGACCAGATCAGACAAGTTAGACCTGATTCCACTAGTTAGGCCTGATCAGACCAGTTAGACCTGATTGGACTATTTAGATCTGATCAGACCAGTTAGACCTGATTGGACTATTTAGGCCTGATCAGACCAGTTAGACCAGATCAGACAAGTTAGACCTGATTCCACTAGTTAGGCCTGATCAGACCAGTTAGACCTGATTGGACTATTTAGGCCTGATCATACCAGTTAGACCAGATCAGACAAGTTAGACCCGATTCCACTAGTTAGGCCTGATCAGACCAGTTAGACCTGATTGGACTATTTAGGCCTGATCATACCAGTTAGACCTGATTGGACTATTTAGGCCTGATCAGACCAGTTAGACCAGATCAGACAAGTTAGACCTGATTCCACTAGTTAGGCCTGATCAGACCAGTTAGACCTGATTGGACTATTTAGGCCTGATCATACCAGTTAGACCAGATCAGACAAGTTAGACCCGATTCCACTAGTTAGGCCTGATCAGACCAGTTAGACCTGATTGGACTATTTAGATCTGATCAGACCAGTTAGACCTGATTGGACTATTTAGGCCTGATCAGACCAGTTAGACCAGATCAGACAAGTTAGACCTGATTCCACTAGTTAGGCCTGATCAGACCAGTTAGACCTGATTGGACTATTTAGGCCTGATCATACCAGTTAGACCAGATCAGACAAGTTAGACCCGATTCCACTACTTAGGCCTGATCAGACCAGTTATACCGGGTCAGACCAGTTAGACCTGATCAATAGACCTGATCAGACCAGTTAGACATGATAGTACCAGTTAGACCAGATCGGACCAGTTAGACCTGATTGGACTAGTTAGACCTGATCAGACCAGTTAGACCTGATTGGACTAGTTAGACCTGAATAGACCAGCTAGACCTGATCAGACCAGTTAGACCTCTGCAGACTAGTTAGACCTGATCAGACCAGTTAGACCTCTGCAGACTAGTTAGACATGATCGTACCAGTTAGACCTGATTGGACCAGTTAGACCTGAACAGACCAGTTAGACCTGATCAGACCAGTTAGACCGGATCAGACCAGTTAGACCTGATCTGAGTAGTTAGACCTCTGCAGACTAGATAGACCTGATCTGAGTAGTTAGACCTGATCAGACCAGTTAGACCTCTGCAGACTAGTTAGACATGATCGGACCAGTTAGACCTGATTGGACCAGTTAGACCTGAACAGACCAGTTAGACCTGATCAGACCAGTTAGACCTGAACAGACCAGTTAGACCAGATCAGACCAGTTAGACCTCTGCAGACTAGATAGACCTGATCTGAGTAGTTAGACCTGATCGGACCAGTTAGACCAGATCAGACCAGTTAGACCAGATCAGACCAGTTAGACCTCTGCAGACTAGTTAGACCTGATCGGACCAGTTTGGGACAAGTGGTTCATCTTATATCGTGGTTGTGTCACTCAGCCTCTTCAGTTGTGGCGGTGGAGGACACGGCCCAGGACGACTCCGGCCCAAAGTTACTTCACACAGCCAGAACACTTGAACTCCAGCCAGTGACCAAACGCTTCTCCAGATCTTTAGAGATGAGAAAAAAGCCAGATTTCATCAGCAGGCTTTCTCCAGCAGCTGTGGCTGTTGGAGGAACAGTGAGGTTCACCGTGAAGGTGTCAGGGTTCCCTAAGCCGACCATCCAGTGGTTCTACAACAGCCAGAACATAACCAGTTCATCCATGTATGTGTTTGTTCAGGAAGGAGATGAGTTTAGTTTAGTTGTGACTGAAGCTCAGAGGGAGTCTGAGGGCGAGTACTCCTGCACCATTAGTAACAGATATGGACAGTCCTCCTGCTCCTCCTATCTCCACATTCAGTCTGAGGAACCACACAGAGCTGATGAAGGAGCCACCACTGGCAAGCCTCCAGAGTTCCTACAAGTTGTAGAGTCTGTCCAGGTGTTGGAGGGGGATCAGTGCTTCTTCAGGTACTCTGTCACTGGCGATCCCCTTCCTCAGGTTCAGTGGTTCAAAGGGCACATCCACATCGATCCTATGGGGCTCTGGGTCCTAGTGACCAACCCAGATGGATCAGGCTTTTTAAACATTAAGAAAGTCAAACAGGAGCATGGTGGTGCCTACACCTGTAAGGCCTCCAACCAGTACGGGGAGGTCTCATGTAGCGCTGAGCTGCTTGTGTTCAGTCAAAAAGTTCAAGAAGAACACAAACTGGTCCAGAAGTCCAAAGGTCTGAAGATCTCTCTGACTGAGCAGAGCATCGAATCCAGATCCTACGAGAGAAGCCGGTCTGATCAGATGATTTACACCATTAGTACAGAAGATCGGCAGATAATTCCCAGTGAGGAGGTGGAGACCTTCAAGGAGCTCAATATTTCTGCTGCTACTCTTCATCTAGAGCAGTACACCCACCAAGCAGCAGTGCTACAGTCCCATGAGGTCCAGGAGAGGGTCTCACTGGCTCCAACCCATCCACTTCAGGTCTCAGCTGTTCCCACCAAGCAGCTTCACCATGCAGCTTTTTTATCTTCAGTCCAGGAGAGACCGAAGATCATAGAGCAGCACTTAGAGAGAGTCCTCAGCCCTGAGGTGCTCCAACTGGAGTTGTCCAAAGAGCAGCCATCAAAGCTCATGTCAGCCATGTCTGAGGAAGTCCTGCCCCTCACCACGGTGCAAGCTGAGCCTTTGACACGTCAGAGTCCAGAACACCTGCAGTCTGCCACCCAACCTAGGCAGCTGGTTAGCAGCCACCAAGTCCTGTCACTTCTAGCCATTCAAGATGAATCTCTGGGTCCTGTGCATCAACCAGAGGAGGAACAGAGCTTCAGAGTCAGTGAAGGGGTCAAGGTTTTATACTCAGCGCAGTGTGCAGGGCATCTGCTGCTCTCGGAAATGCAGTGTGGACCTCTGCCAGCTGTGATCTCTGCCTCCAAACCTGTGAGTGAAAAACAACAATCCACACCAACGCTAGCACCTGTCAGTCAGACTACAGTAGCTTTGTCTAAAGAGCAGATGTTTGACCTGAACAGGCCTGAGGAGCAACGCATCAGGCCAAGCAAAGACCAGGTTTGTAAATCAGCTATTGCTAGTGAGGACAAGTATAAGATTCAGGCTGAACATCTGGGGCAGGTGGTACCTTTAGAGCCTCCAGTGAGTCTACAGCCTCTTTGTGAACACAGCCTAGTCCTTAATCTGCAGACGATCAGTGATCAAGATGTTTTACAGTCTGAGGGAAAACTCAGCATGGAGAAGCCCTTTGTCCAGCAGGCAGAGGTCAAAAAGGGTCCGTCGTTCCTGCATTCAGTCACTCAGGAAGAGCAGAAGGCTGTGGTGTGGGAGTCAACTTCAGAGTTCACAGCAAAGACTGCTTCTACCTCAGTTCAGCCAAAGAAAGAGCAACCACCTCCCAAATACCTTCAAGTAGTCAAGTCCGTACCCGTTTTACTGAAGGAAGACAGCCTGACCTTTACCAAGCCTGACCACCAGGTGGCAGCAATGAGAAAGGACCTGGCCACGAGCCACACCGCTACCTCAGAGATGACACAGGAGATCACTGCTGAGTATCACCAAGACATGGACCTGTCTGTAGGTGGGATCAAGCTGCAGCTTCTCACAGAAACCAGAGCTCCAAACACCCTGGGGGTGTCCTCCCAGCCCGTGCTGCTGTCAAAGGAGACTCCTCTTGTAGCAGCCAGCAGGCAGCAGCGAGCGTCAGTACAAAGAGAGGATTACTGGAACATCACGCGGGCCATAAATGTTACAGACACTCCCATCTTAGAGGAAGGTCACACCACGCAGCTAGATGCTGATGAAACATTCCAGCCTGAAGTCAGAACAGAGCCGAGGATTCCCAAAAGGCCAGTTTTCATAGAGGAACAGGCCACCGCTGCTGAAAGCTGCACCCTCCTTGAAGCTGCTGAGCAGGACTCTGCAGTCCAGATCCAGCAGGGACAGTCAGTCCGGCAGCTGGTGCTGCTGGAGGAGAAGCAGGTCATCATGGGAGAACGTTCAGATGAGATTCGTCAGGCTGAGAGTTGGACAGTCAAAATTCAGACCCAACCTAAAGGGTTGGTGTCTGTCCATGAGTGTCAGCATGCTCAGCCCTTAGCTAAGGAACTCAGCTTCACTGTTAACATCCCCAGACCATCAAGTGTGAACATACAGCAGCAGCTCCAGGGTGCTCTGCGGTCGGCTGTGGCCACGGATCAGCCTGTGCTTCTGGCTGAAGTCGTAGGAAGGCTGAAGGCCACACAGGTTCTGGAGGTAGATGTTCAGATAGAACCCAGGTGGGCCGCGTTTACATATCTAATCACATCACCTCATGTCCTTCTGGAGATCACGCTGTCCTTTGAAGGGGACTACCCTCAGACCGCTGACCTCAGGTCTGAACTGCAGGTAGCTTTGCACACATTTGTCTTCCAGGAGCAGCAAAGTCTCACTGCCGAACAGAGAACACTGCAGAGCGAGAGGCCTCAGAAGGCTCAGGTCAGCTCTGCATCCTCCAAAGAGATGCTCTCCTCTGTGGTGGAGTCTGTGTTGGTGGCTGAGACTGTAGTGGGGCTTCCTGCTGAAGTGTCTCAGGCTGCAGCAGTCAGAAGCGAGTGCAAGGTAGTTCAGAGTCACACTGAAGCCCACGAGTCAGTTCATTTGAGTCTAATGGAGTTTGGAGATGCTGCTGGACAGGTTCCTGCTCAGGCTGTCCTCAGAAACACCGGAGAGGAGTTTCTGTCTGAGGCTGTCCTGATTAGTGAGTCCTCCGAGAGCCTGCTGGATGGTCCGGTTGTTGAGGACTCTCTGCAGGATGTTTGCGCTGAAGCAAACAGCACTGTGGCTCTAGCTGCCACCATCAGACACGCCACAAGCGTTAGCTGGTTTTTCAATGGTCAGCTGGTCAAATCTGGCAAAGAGTTCAAGTGTTCCTCAGACCACGACACACACACGCTGATCATCACCAGAGTCAGGAAGACGCACCAAGGAGAGTATGTCTGTGAGGCTGAGAACCGAGCCGGCAGGACCACCGTGTCTTCACGTCTCACTGTGGTCTCACAAGGTTTGATGATATTATCATCAGCTAACTCCTCTCATTCATCCCAACTCAAACACCCCTCATGGACCCCAGCACTAAAGCTCCGTTGCAGTGTTCCATCCTTCTGCTGCATCTGGAGGTTTTTAATCCATCCACTCTGCCTCATGTTCATCCCTGCTCCCCTCCAAGGAACCACCTTTCACATCCCATCATCTGTCCTTCTTCCTCCATCCTGTGCATGCCTCCCATCTAATCTCACACTCGTTTCCTTCTCCACAGTCATCACGGGATGAGCTTGTATCAGTCCCTCTTCATCCTAGGACCTGTCCATCACTAGCAGGCTCAGCTGCTCCTGGTGGTCCACTAACTGTCTCCCTCCCTCTCTCTCTCCCTCTCTGACACGCAGTGAAACCAGTGTTCAAACACAGGATCGTTCCTCTGGAGGTGAACGTGGGGAACCCTGCCAGGTTCGAGTGTGACACTGAAGATGCTCCGAATGTCACCTTCAAGTGGTTTAAAGATGGCCATCCCATCAAAGAGGGGAATAAGTACAGGATCATCAGTCGCTTCACTGCCTCCTCTCTGGAGGTGCTGTGCACCATCAAAGATGACAGTGGAGATTATACCTGCAAAGCGTCCAATCAGCATGGCAGTGATGAATGCTCCGCCTCCCTCAGCATGACAGGTAAGAGTGAAGCTCAGCGTCTTCCTTGTTGCTTCCACAGGAAGTCAGATAATCTTCTGTGTTCTTGGTTTCTTTAAGGATGGGTTCTGGAGCCACCCGGTTGTGTTTTGTCCGTGGTGACAGACAATAATAACGTCTTTGTCTTTCTTAATCCTTCAGAGAAATGTCCTCCAGCCTTTCTCAGTAAGCCGGACACTCAGACAGTGTATGTTGGAAAGAGGGCTGTGATGCAGTGTGTGCTAACGGGCTCGGCCCCTCTGAGTGTTGTGTGGCTTAAAGACCACCAGACGTTGTCACCGGATCACTACCAGATCTCTTGTGACAACAACAAGCCCTGTCTCGAGGTGCCCCGGCTGGAGGCGAGAGACCGGGGGCGATATGTGTGCAGAGCGTCTAATGATGTCGGAGCGGCTGAGTGCAGCATGGAGCTGCGTGTTGTTGATAAGCCCCACTTTATAAAGCCCTTGAGTCCAGTTGCTGCTGTGGTGGGAGCAGCGCTGCACCTGGAGTGTCAGGTGGACGAGGACACTGGAGTAAGTGTCACCTGGACCAGAGACGGTAGAAAAGTCCACCAGTCTCCAGACTGTAAACTGTCGTTTGAGAAAAAGACAGTAAATCTGGATATTCTGAAAACCACACAGAAAGATTGTGGAAACTACGTGTGCACGTTAACAAATGAAGCCGGAAGTGCTTCTTGCTCCACTCTGGTGAAGGTTCAAGGTAAGGCCGTGTGTGAAACTTGATTCTGTATTCATGTTTTTGCCCCACTCTTCCTGGCGTATCAAGTATTTCTCTTTAACTGCTGACCTGTTCTCCAATGGTGGTTCTGGTCAACCCCGCCCCTCCAGAACCTCCAGTCTTTCTAAAGAGGCTGGAAGCCACCACGGTTTGGAGGCAGGGCGGCACAGCTCGCCTGCAGTGCTCCGTCAAAGGATCTCCTGAGCTGCACTCTACCTGGTTCTTCAATAACACTGAGCTGCCTGCAGGGGGCAGGTACGCGGCCAGTCTTAAGGACGGTGTGGCCACGCTGGAGATCAGTGGCGTCATGTTGAGCGATGCTGGGAATTACAGCTGTGAGGTTCTGAATGAATCTGGCTGTGAGAGCTGCAGCACCAAAGTTGCAGTGAAAGGTGCCCGGACCTGCTTCTAGAAAAAAAATCCACGTGCTTATTATTTTTATTTTATTTTTTTGTAACTGAACTGTTTGTTCCCATTAGAGCCGCCATGTTTCTTGAAGGACTTATCACCTGTTGAGGCAGTGAGGGGGTCCGTAGCCGTGCTGGAGTGTGAAATCACAGGCTCTGCTCCGTTTGACGTGTCGTGGAAAAAGAACAAGAAGAGCCTGACCACAGACAGAAAGTACAGAGTAGTGTCCCAGGGGTCGCTGACCTCCCTGGAGATCCACACCTTTGAGAGTGCAGACTCTGGTGAATATGAATGTTCAGTTTCAAACGAAGTGGGTTCAGTGACCACAAAGTCTTTGGTTAAACAGAAAGGTTAGTAGAGCAGGGACGGTTTGGGGTGTGTTTAGTCCAGCTGGTCGCTGTAATCATCACTCGTGCTGTTATTGTAGAGCCGCCCACCTTCTCCAAGAGGATTGAGAGTGCGACAGCTGTTCTGGGAAACGCAGTGAAGCTCCAGGGAGTGTTGAAAGGCTCCGCCCCCATCTCTGTCAAATGGTTGAAAGACTGTGAGCTGCTAAGAGATGATGATCCAACTGTCACCATGTCCTTTGTGAACAATGTTCCAAGTATCACCTTCTCTTCTCCTGAGATTAAACACGGTGGCAAATACACCTGCCTTGCAGTGAATGAGGCAGGACAGCAGAAGTGTGAGGCTGTTCTCACCATTCAAGGTTAACATCTTCTCGTTCTGTCCGAGTGTTTTCAGATTTACGCGTCGGGCTGATGAACGTTAAAGCTGCTGTTGTCTTTTTAGAACCTGCTCTGGTCATTGAGAAGGCAGCGTCCATCAGCGTAATGGCTGGCGACTCAGCCACGCTGCAGTGCACGGTTTCAGGAAGCCCTGATCTCCAAGTGAAGTGGTTCAAAGATGACAAGGTGATGGTCAGTGGGCGTAAATATAAGATGACAATGAAGGAGAACACCGCTGTTCTGAAGATCCTGTCAGCAGAAAAAGGAGACACCTCAGAGTACCGCATGGAGGTGTCAAATAAAGTTGGGAAAGATGAGTGCACGTGCTCGGTCACTGTTATAGGTTAGTTCCAGACAGGAAGTCACCATTACCACGGACTAAACCCTGAACTGTGGTGACCACCTGGTGTTGGCTCTGCTCTCCTACACAGATCGTGCCGTTCCTCCAACCTTCACCAAAACTCTAAAGAAAACCGACGCGAGTGTGGGTGGAGATGTTAGCTTGGAGTGCAGAGTGGCTGGATCTCAGCCCATGCTCGTCTCTTGGTTCAAAGATGATAAAGAAATCCACAGCGATGATAAATACAGGCTGGAGTTCAGTGACAGCGCAGCCTCGGTGACCATCACGGGCCTGGACCAGAGCCACGCAGGAGTTTATGAGTGCCGGGTTTCTAATGAGGCCGGACTTGCCCAGACCAGCGGCGCCCTGATGGTCAAAGGTCAGACCGGTTCCACTGCCTTACATCAGTAGTTCACACAGAGGGGATTTGAACCTGCATGTTATTTTTCAGAACGTCCCACTTTCACCATGAAACCCGAGTCCCAGGACGTTTCACCAGGATTAACAGTTCTGATTAAAGCAGATTTCACTGGATCGCCTCCCATGGCGATTAAATGGTTCAGAGAGGAAAAAGAGATTTTCTGTGGAGGAAGGAGTGTCATAAAAAAGGAACCATATTCCAGCTCTTTGGAGCTTCACACAGTGAAACCCAGTGACTCTGCTAAGTACACCTGCCAGGTGTCCAACGATGCCGGAAAGGTGGACTGTACCATGGTCCTCTTTGTGAAAGGTGCCGTCCTGTGTGTCCTTGGTAGAACTGTCCTCCCAGCACCTGCCTGCTCATGTTTACTATGAATCTTCTTGTTCGTTTACAGAAGCTCCCACCTTTTCAATGAAACTTGAGCCTTCACGGCTGTTAAAAGCTCAGCAGCCTTTGAGGTTGTCCTGCAAAGTTCAGGGGACTCCAGTTATTAACGTCTCATGGTTTAAGAACGGCTCAGAAGTCAGAGCTGACCGTAGACACACCATGTCCTACGACAGCTCCGTGGCCTCTCTGGAGGTGGAGGACTGTTGTGTAGAGGACAGTGGAGAGTTTGTGTGTGTGGCATCCAGCGAGGCCGGCAGAGACCAGTGCAGCTGCTCCGTAACGGTCAAAGGTCAGTTTTACTGTTTCACTTCAACCGTGATGTCCAGGTTTAAAGTCAGGTCCACATAAGACTGGCTCGGTTCCCACGTCTGTATCCTGTTAGCATTGTCCCTTCAGTCAGCTGAGTGGAACTGGGGTTACCCTCAGGGTCACGGCTCAGAGGTTACAGGTGATCTACCCAACCCAGGTGTGAAGTAAACTGAAAGAGGTCAAACAAATGGGGACGTGTGCCTGAGCAGACCTCAAGCTGCCTTTCAGTTCTCTTAACTGGACTCTTGTCTGTTTGTAGAGCCTCCGGTCTTTCTGAGGCCGTTTGAGTCAGCTGAGATCATGAAGGGATCTCCCATTTTCCTGGAAGGAACCATTGCAGGTTCTCCTCCCTTTGAAATAACTTGTTTCCTAAACGAGAAACTGATTCGAAGTGACCCAAAGCGTAAGGTGTGTGTGGACGGAGACACGGTGGCTCTCCAGGTGTCCGCCTGTGACACGAGGGATGCTGGGACTTACCGATGCACCGTTTCTAACGATGTGGGAGAGACCTCTTGTTCTTGCCTCGTTTCTTTGAAAGGTAACCAAACACCCACCTAACCTGAGTTATCCTAGCTGGTTCCTGCCTGCATGATGGTTTCACCTAAACATTTTCAGTAGTTTTACATCTTTTTATCAGTTTTTAAAGCTATCCAGGTGATTTTGTTTTAGTGTGTCCCGACGTCCACAACAGACCATGGAGTCAGGGAGACACCATGGTTACTTTCATTTTGGACCCTGCACTCTTATCTGTGGTTTTCTTTCACTAGAACCGCCATCATTTGTTCAGAGACTAGAGGACATGTCCTGCATGGTGGGCTCTGATATGTCTCTGAAGTGCATGTTGTCTGGATCAGTCCCCATGACCTTTCTCTGGACCAAGGATGATCATGAGCTCTCAGAAGACGAGCACATTAAGATGCTGTGTGACTGTAACGCTGCTGAGCTGATTGTGACCGACGCTCAGGTGTCACACAGTGGGCGATACGCTTGTGAGGCTCGCAACAGAGCTGGTACTCAGAGATGTGCCGCGGTGGTCGCAGTCTCAGGTTTGTTCCATGTTTTTGTTCTTTGTCATGTTGCCTCTGAAACAGAACTCCTGCTGAAACTTTGGACACGAGTCAACTTAATGAAAGTTTTATTAAACTAATCCTGAATGTTAGTGAATATGTCCTTTGGCTCAGATCCTCCAGGTAGACCGCCGCTGGTTTACTGATAAATGCTGACTGCTGGTTTTAAAGACACAGGCCAAGGACCCTTCAGTCAGAGATCAGTACGGGTTTCCACTCTCGTCCTGTTGTTATCTGACCAGCTTTAGACCACAGATGAGTAGGGACGGACATCTGGTTGCTTGATTTCAGAATAGAAAACGTGTTTTCTGATGACAGGATTCAGACGAGATAGGCCGTCTAATCCAGCCAGGGTTCAATGATCCTGGAGGTGAGGCTCGGGGCCGGGCAGCTGTGGCTGCGATGGGCCTCGTCACCATCGCTGTGTGAATGGATGAATGATTCACTGAAGTGTAAAGCACTTTGGAGTCGTCTGAAGCAAACAAGAGTCGTTTATCCTTTTTCCTAAGTTGAGGGCTGCTGAAGCTGGAGCTGTGAATGTTCTGTTGTTCAGGCCTTCGTCCTCTTACAGAACCTTGGGCAGCCTGTCCATTTGGTGTCACAGAAACCCTTTCTGTTATCACCTGCTGTGCTCACATCCAGACCCTCGCAGTTCCTGAACTCACCTGTCAGGCTGTGAAAGAGGTGGGTCAGAAGATTGGGTTCAGTGCTTTTCAGAACTGATCCTCCAGTGCCACCATTCGGGATGCTTAGTGGGTTTTCTGCTTCAAGCAGCTGTTTTAATCAGACTGCAACTGAGACTAGTGGCCTGCTGAACCGGCGATTCAACCTGTGAATCAGGTGTGTTGGAGCAGGGAAACAATTAGAACATGCTGAAGGTCCGTGAGTGCACACCACTGACCTAAAACCACCCGTCCTGATCTGGCTGGCTGATGATTAGACAACGAGATCTCTCCACAACGCCCAGCCACCGGTCACGCTTCAGAGTCAGCAGACATCTAACCGCAATGTTATGTAAAACAGGTGAGATGGCTCCTCCCAGATTCATCAAAAAATTAACCAATATCCAGGCAGTGATGGGTTCAAAGGTCACAATGGACTGCATTGTGGACGGTCCCCCTCCATTCTTCGTTGAATGGTACAAGGGGAGGCAAAAACTCAACAAGAGTTTAAAGTACAGCCCTCTGCAGATGGGAAGTAGCGTTTCCCTGGAGTTCCTCCTGATGGAAGGCGCTGACACCGGACAGTATTCCTGCAGGGTTGCAAACGCAGCAGGCAGCTGTGTGTGCAGTGGCGTTCTTACAGCTAAAGGTTAGCGTTTCACCAACGGTTGAAGACCCAAGCTGTGAGTTGTGTATGGTGACGGTGTCTCTGTGTGGGTTCCAGTGCCACCAACGTTCACAGCTGAGCTCAGCTCTCAGACTGTTGCTCCTAATTCGAATGTGCTCTTCACAAGTGCCTTCGAAGGGACCCCTCCATTTATGGTGAAGTGGTTCAAGGACAACCTGGAGCTTGTTTCTGGACCATCGTGTATTATTATCCTACAGAAATACTCTTCTTCTGTGGACCTCCGCTCAGTCTGCTCTCTGCAGAGTGGACTTTATTGGTGCCAAGTGAGCAACGCAGCAGGCTCCGTGAAAACCACAGCAGGGTTGCTGGTGAAAGGTTGGACTCATCTTCTGTCCATCACTTCTCCTTAACCCCATCTTTAAGTTGTCTGTCTTCATTTCCCATCGGATATTTATGTTTGTGTTTGGGTCACCACAGCATGCTGTCTCCATCCTGGGCTTTTCTGCTGGCGACAGTAATGTAATCTTTTTAAACTTCACAGAGCCTCCTCGGTTTGTCCTGAAGCTGCCTCCTACCACCTTTGTGAAGCAGTTTGAGGAACATCGTTTTGAATGCAAGGCCACCAGCGCCCACGGCTTAAAAGTGTGCTGGTACAAAAACAGCCAGCAGATAACTGACGGGGGCAACTGTAGAATTATGTCAGTGGGTTCAGCAGTATACCTCCAGATCGGCTCTGTGACGTGTGAGGACGAAGGAGTCTACACTTGTGAGCTTCGTAATGATGCTGGCAGGGCAAGCTGCAGCACCACCCTCACAGTTCAAGGTTTGCTGGTATCTGAATCTCAAAGTTACTGCTGGTCGTAGGTCAGTCAGGTGGACATCAGTGTTGATACGATGCTCTAGAACAAGAGAGAGAGAGGATGCTGGTCTGGTCAGTGGTCTGGAGTGCAGCCACCACATGCATCTGAACATAAATGAGTTGAATGCTGCTTCAGATTCAAGGGCCAAAATACTTGTGAACATAAGGATAAATGTAGACATATCTTCTCCCTCTAACAGAACGGAAAGTCCCTCCAAATTTCACCAAGAGGCCATCTGACACCATGGTGGACTCGGTGGGTAAAGTAGTGAAGATGGAGGGTCGGGTGTCGGGCTCCCAGCCGCTGACTATCACCTGGTACAAGGACAATGTGGAGCTCCATGCCTCCGACAAATATCAGATGGCCTTCAAGAACAACATGGCTTCTCTTGGGGTGCGGGACTCCACCCCTTCAGACAGCGGAGTCTACGTCTGCGAGGCGTCCAACGAAGCTGGCAAGGCTTCATATCAGGTGTCTCTCTCAGTGTCAGGTAGGTGTCCCATCAGCCAGGAACCAGTTGACTTTTATGTAGATCTAGAATCTCAGTTCTGTTAAAAACAAAGATGATTATTATTTCATCACCTTGATGTAATCTGATTAGGATTACACGCAGCTTTGAGGATTAAATCTATTAGCAAATGTATCAGTTTTCAGGCAGATTTTTCCAGAGTGGTCCTGTGTATCCGCTGCTGTTTCTCACCACCTCCTCAGAAACTGGCCAGGCTCCTAAGTTTGACCTCCCTCTGGAGCCGGTGACGGTAACCGAGGGGGAGAAGCTGAGTCTTAGATGCCACGTCAGAGGCTCTGCCCCTCTCAACATCCAGTGGATGAAGGACAGGAGGGAGCTGAAGTCTAGCGACAGCACCAAGATCACACTTGTGGGTGGAGCAGCAACCCTGGACATCAGCTCAGTGTCCAAAAGCGATGCTGGAGATTATCTGTGCAAGGCCAGCAATGCCACAGGCAGTGACTTCTGCAAGTCAAAGGTCACGGTGAAAGGTAAGCAGGTTGAACTGTGACAGCTGCTTGTTGGGTTACAAGTTGGTGTTTAGCAGGACCTGCACACAGAATCAGCAACTCACTGCAACCACTGAATCCCCTGCTTCTCACTTCCAGATGGAGAAGTGAAGGCAGTCCCCACTGAGGCTGCTTCCCCAGCTGTCCCAGTCAAAAGACTAGACAACCTGTTCTTCATCGAGGAACCCAAAAACATCTCCGTCACAGAGAGTAAGAGGACCAGCCTCCTCTGAGACTGAACGTTTGCTGTATTGTGTCTGTGTTTTATCGGCTGACTGTTGCTTTTAAATATGCTCTACAAGTGAACTTGCTGTGGTAGGGTAAAGGCTCTAAGGGGTTTTCACCTGTCCGTTTTCCAGAGGGAACCGCCACCTTCATAGCTAAGATTGGTGGAGATCCCATCCCCAGTGTCAAGTGGATGAAGGGTAAATGGAGACAGGTCACCCCTGGTGGTCGTATCTCCATCGAACACAAGGGACAAGATGCCAAGCTGGAGATCAGAGAGGTGACCAAGTCAGACTCAGGTCTCTACAGGTGCGTGGCCTCCAACAAGCATGGTGAAATCGAATGTGGTGCTGAGATGGAAGTCACCAAAAAGGATGAAGCTGAAGGATTTGGAGACATCAGATCAAGACTCAAAAAGTGATTTATTTTAATGGATCCTAAACAAAGCCGGGCAGGAGAACGTCCTTTTTCTTCATGCTTCTCTTGTTTTTCAGGACTCCTTCCAAGCAGAAAAGTCCCAAGAAAGTCGAAGAGATCAGTATTGTAGATTTGCTCAGAGGTCATGACCCTAAGGACTATGAACGGATCCTGACAGAACATGGTATCTATGACTACAGAGCCATCCTGCAGGCCGTGGAGTTTCTGAAGAAGGAGAAGGAGATGGAAACCGGAAAAGTGGTAAGGAGGACAGACCAGTTCCAGGGTTCTGGTGGCAAACCTTCTGGGCTCCAGAGCAGGGAGTTGGGTTCTGTCCATCTGAAAGCTGTCTGTCCTGCTGCAGGAGGTTGAACATGGTGGCAGAGTGGAGGAGGAGGACATGGCCAAACTCATTGAGCAGCTAGAGGGACGTGTTGCTGCTGAGGTAAACACCAAAACCACATGACCTGGAAACCAGACACCCTTTAACTGGATTGTTTTGTCCTCAGCCTGTCTCTGTGATGGAGGACATCGTTGACCAGGTAATCACGGAGAACCAGACAGCTACATTTGAGTGCCAGGTCCAGATCAACTACCCAGAGATCACGCTGACCTGGTACAAGGGCACACAGAAACTGGACACTGGAGATAAGTACGAAATCAGCAGCGTGGGCGACCGACACTATCTGAAGATCAAGAGCTGCCAGGTTAAAGATCAGGGCAACTACCGCGTGGTGTGTGGTCCTCACATCTCCAACGCTAGGCTCACCGTCACTGGTAAGAGCCCTGACATCTCGTTCTTTTCCTTGTGCCTGTCCCGGTCCATCGTGTCCCAGTACTTCCTGTCTCTTGTCTCTGGTCATTGCTGTCATTTTGTATCAGTGTACCATTCATCTGGAGCTGCTCACTCGTTAGCTTCTTACCTGTGAGGTGTCAGAACAGCAGCAGCTGTTCTTTCTCCCCACCTGAGCTGGAACAGGAGTCCCTCCTCCACTGGGCAGGGTTCCCCCTGGGATCACTAAGCTAACCTCTAACTCTGATCTTCTCCTTTTAGCCGGCACAAGTCAGTTCACTAAAGGTTTATGTGTTTAGCAGACACTGTTGTCCAAAGAGACTTACAGGTGATGAAGAAGCAGCAGGTTGCCCTTGAGGCTAACACCAAACACTATTCAGTCAATCCTAGGTTGAAGTGAGGCAGCAGAATCAATCATAGACTACGTTTACATGCAGCCAATATCCGGGTTATGATCGGGTTAAGGTCGGTATTCGGGTTTCTGAGTTGATCAGAATAACCCGTTTACAAGCATAAATAGAAAGAGTTACCTCTAACTTGCATAACCCGATTTAAATGCGGACATTGGGGTAGCGTCAGGACGTGTGGACTACGTCCAGACGCAATATGCCTCATTTCCGGTTCTTCTTTTTCCGGTATCCGTGAAAACAACAACATGTTTCCCAGTTCGGAAGAGATAGTGACCGCATTTGTTTGCGCTTTAGTTTCCTCGTCACTCAAAGTGTGGTGTGCCGTGACTCGCCATTTTGCCCCCAACTTGTTGTTTACTTCCGGTGTTCTGGTGCATACAAGACGTCTCGCTACTCAAAAGACCAAGATTCCTTGTGAACAGAGCATGTGCAGAACACACGCTTTGATGGGGACATCCCGATATGCGTTTACACGACCAAACATTCGGGTTAGAGAAGGGTTACCCCAGGTGTAGTAACCGGGTTTTTAAAAACCCGGTTATGAGCATATCCGGGTTTTTGGCGGTGTTTACAAGGACCTGCGGAACCGGATTATTGTGAATATTCGGGTTTTAAAAGGGTTACTGGCTGCATGTAAACGCACTGATAGAGGGGAGTGAACAAGGAAAGGACAACAGAGTGGGGGATGGGTGCAGGGAGGGTGCTAGTTTAGAAGATGCTCTCTGAAGAGCTGGGACTCCAGGAGTTTCTTGTAAGACATTACAGACTCATGGGTGCCTAAAGGGAGCCCCTTTAGGACTGAAGGACCCACTGCATGACTGCAGAGGGTGAAGGTTTGCATCTGCCTCCTCCTTCACAGGTTAGTATTCTCCACTCAGAGCAGAATAACGACCCAAATGTAAATCTGGAAACCATCAGTCTGATTTACTGAACAGGTGGCCAGTGTGTCCCTCCCTGTGAGAAGCTCATAGCACGGCTAAGCGTATGTTTGAGCTCGGAGTAGCTTGCTGGGCCAGCAGCAGCGTCACCTGCTCCCACATAAGAGCGGTTAGAAACAAGTCCACATCAGCTCTAACCCAACTAGAGTTAAGATTCAATTCAATTCAGTTTATTTATAAAGCGCCAAACCACGACAAGTCGTCTCAAGGCACTTCACATAGTAAAACTTTCCAGTACAGGTCAGGTCATTAAACCAATCAGTAACAAGTTTCCTATATAAGGAACCCAGCAGGTTGCATCGAGTCACTGACTAGTGTCAGAGTCTTTACAGCAATCCTCATACTAAGTAAGCATGCAGCAACAGTGGAGAGGAAAACTCCCTTTTAATAGGAAGAAACCTCCAGAGGAGTTGAGACCAGGGACATTCAGGTTCTACAGCAGCACTTATTCAAAATGAAAGTGGTAAATCTTTGTGGCTGAGTTTCTAGATGTGTTGACGTCATTGGTTCTGGTACTAAAGGTATCTGTGGTTATCTGTCTCAGAGCGAAGAGAAGTGCCATCCTCTAACCTTCTGCATCAGTAATGTGATCTTACTCAGCTCACATATAACTCCCCCACAAAATAATTAAGATCAGGAGCTTTATTTGACCTTTTCTCTGCCCTTCACCCATCTTCTTGTCTGTGTGGTGTCTCCTGTCTTTGTGTTTCCTTCCTGTGTTTATAGAGACTCTCTGTATTTAAGACACTTATGGAGACTTCCTGTTTTTGGAGGTTTCCTGTTGTTGGAGACTTCCTGTTGTTGGAGGCTTCCTGTGTTTATGGAGACTTCCTGTTGTTGGAGGCTTCCTGTTGGAGATTTCCTGTTGTTGGAGACTTCCTGTTATTGGGGGCTTCCTGTTGTTGGAGGCTTCCTGAGTTTATGGAGAATTCCTGTGTTCATGGAGACTTCCTTGTTGATGGAGACTTCCTGCGTTTATGGAGGCTTCCTGTTGTTGGGGACTTCCTGTTGTTGGAGGCTTCCTGAGTTTATGAAGACTTCCTGTTGTTGGAGACTTCTTGAGTTTATGGAGACTTCCTGTGTTTATGGAGACTTCCTTGTTGATGGAGACTTCCTGTGTTTATGGAGGCTTCCTGTTGTTGGAGACTTCCTGAGTTTATGCAGACTTCCTGGGTTTATGGAGACTTCCTGTTGTTGGATACTTCCTGTTTATTGAGACTTCCTGAGTTTATGGAGACTTTCTGTTGTTGGAGACTTCTGTGTTGGAGACTTCTTGTTGTTGGAGACTCGCACTTGTACCCTTGTGCCCTTCATTTGTGCGTTCCTGGCCAGGAGTACGAGTGCATAGAGTGTCCTATTTCTCAAGTGCAGAAGTTGACCACGCCCCCGAGCTTTGGCTAGTGACTAAAGATTGAGATCACGGATACAAGCAGCTGAAAAAAGTTTTCTCCGCAGGGTGGCTGGGCCCTCCCTTAGAGATAGGGTGAGAAGCTCGGTCATCCGGGAGGGGCTCGGAGTATATTCGCTGCTCCTCCACAGAGGAGCCAGTTGAGGTGGCTTGGACATCTGGTCAGGATGCCTCCTGGATGCCTCCCAGGTGAGGTTTTCCGGGCACGTCTAACCGGGAGGAGACCTAACCCCCAAATTCCACTACCTCCGCTCCGCTCCGGTCCGCCCCCGCCTTCCGCAGCCGCTCGCTTCCAAACTCAATTTTTACTGGTACCTGCTCTACAACGGTTCCGCTCCGGTGTGGAGACCTGAGGTGGGCAAACAAGCATGCGCGGGATTTTCGAGATCTTGCGATACAGTCCGAGCAATAAATGCGGAAGTTAGATCCAAACACCCGTTGTGTGGGAGAAGCATCGGCATGAACTGTTTAATCTGCCCATCATTTGTGTTGAGAGATCAGCAGTGTTTGGATCAACAAAGTGTGACTACTTTGATAGTAGAAACTGTATTTATGGCTTACTTTTGTGCATTTAAACTTCAGCCACCACTGATAGTTGTTAAAAGTTGTTAAACCTGTGCATATGAAACAAAAAACGCCTTTTGTTTATCGATTTATTGTGAAAAACGGAAGTTGTGCTCGCTCCTTTTCCTGTTGGGCGTTTGTGATTTCTGTCCATTTACTGCGGAGGTGCTCCGGCGTCCGGCGAAAATAGGATCGATTGTATTTTTGCCGGACGCCAGAACAGAGGGCGGCGTACGGCGCCGCACTGCCGGAGCACGGCCGCAGTAGTGGAATTGCTCTGATTGACTAGAACAGGACCGATTTTGCTCCGGCGTTCGTGTCGGAGCGGAGCGCAGCGGAGCGGAGGTAGTGGAATTTGGGGGTAAAGGTAGACCCAGGACACGCTGGAGGGACTATGTCTCTCACCTGGCCAGGGAACACCTTGGGGAGGTGCGCTGGTTGGAATCGTCGTTTGGCTCCGTGCCAGTGCGCCACTCAGATAAACTAACAGGGAGGTACGTCCTCCGTGCATCTTGGGTGATCGTGAACGAATGGAAGGACAAAAGAGTCTGGCGATCATAGGAGATGGTAGCAGGGACACTACTGAAGCAATACATTCTCACAACCAAAGCGTCAATATATGATGATTTGGCATGCCCTAGTGCGCAGGAGACGACGATCAGGGACACACTGATGATGCACCGTCCCAGAGCATCGGTATCCGACGCCGGTGGTGAGACGGACATTTGAACGACTTGTGAACTACTTAACCTTCCCCTCACCCCGATCCTAACCTTAAGGTCACAGTTACTGACCTTAAGGTTAGGATTGGGGTGAGGGAAAGGTTAAATAGTCGAATAATGTCCGTGTGACCGCGGGCGTCAAACACTGACGCCAGCGGAGCCACGTGTCCCTGATCGTTGTCTCCTGACGCGCTAGGGCATCCCGAATCGTCAAATATTGACACTTGGTCACACGCGTCATATTTTGACACGTTGGGTGTGAGAATGTGTTGACTGAAGAGGAGCTGAGACAGGAGCAAGGTGGAAAAGAGGAGGTTAGTGGAGAAAAGTTAGAAAAAGTGGCCCGTGACTGCGGCTAAGCCAAGCACAGGCGCCATCTTGTCACAGACCGGGTTGATGAAGCTCTTTGATGCAAATGTGCTGGTTAGGTAAAAACAGTGTGCCCCTCCTGTGACGCGCCAGTAACGGCCCTTTTTACAGAACAAAAACGGTCGTTTGCTAAAGTCCTTCAGAGTGACCTGTCTTTGTTCTTGTGGGGGTAGAATCCTGTGCTGTTTCAGGTGTCACTGTTGTGTTTTTCATATAAATTATGTGCATTTATTTTTTTGCGTGATTTAATAAAGGCACACATATGGCTGACATCTGGCTCCAGTACCGTAACTAAAGCCTATTTTATACTTCTCCGTCTGCGTCGGGATGGACAGACGCAACGCTATTATGCGTCAACGCAACAGGCTTACGGAGTAAGATGGAGACATGCCCCAAATTTTAACTATCCATTGAAAGAGACCGGGATCGCATTCTTGTGACTGGTCAGCACGCTGCTGTCGTCAACAGCGCCGCCATTGTGCCCTCAAAAACACAGAGAGCCAAGGATATCTAGCGACAGACACGGAGGAGCTCGAAGAATCCTCGCATAAAAACGAAAAATATAAATGTTACTCACCTGTGACTGGAGGAGTGAAAATGTACACAGCAAGCATTTAATCCGTGGACGGAAATGATGGTAAACGTCGGCTTAGAGGTGGTGAGCACACGAAGAGGTGGAGGAGAATGAGAGACAAATGTGTCTGTTAAAACGTCTCTTAAATACAAAAAACACAATAGTAAATACACTATCCTGGACCGAATACATGACAGAATACCCCAGAACAGCGCTACGCCCTCTGCTGTCCTGAGTTGTCCAGCTCCTGATACTCAATTCTGCAGCTCAATAACAGCCTAATGACATGCAGGTCATGCACTCTGTTGTACTGTATACTTTTAGCCTGGCAAGCCAGAAAAAATAAATGTATTATTTAGTCTGGCAACGCTCCATTGACGGCTCTCGTTTGTGGGGCGGGTTCTACCGTTGTCTTTCAAATGATCTCCGCATTCCACTGGACAATGAATGTGACATACTCTTGTTTCACTCTGTTGCATCATCCCACCCACCAGGCATATAGAGTGCCCTGATTGGCCCACAAAGTTGATAAAGCTCTGTGATTTGTTCACTAAGCAGATAGAGCACTATGATTGGCCCACCATTATGGACCAA
The DNA here is from genome assembly GCF_043380555.1 of Nothobranchius furzeri. Lineage (NCBI taxonomy): Eukaryota > Metazoa > Chordata > Actinopteri > Cyprinodontiformes > Nothobranchiidae > Nothobranchius > Nothobranchius furzeri. The sequence goes on along the minus strand of NC_091747.1, from coordinate 27,560,425 downwards.
TCACAGCTCTTTATGTGTTTGAAAACCCTCTAGAGAGTTGTGATTGGCTAGCCAGAGTCCTGGTAGGGGCTGCAGAGGTTTCAATGGAGCATGACTAGACCAAACTTTGCAAAGCAAGAATTTGGTCTAGTTCACTAGGCTAGTATACTTTAGCATGTAGCTGTAGCATGTAGCTCTGCAGAGCATGCTATACAAAAGGTTTAGTAATTTTGCATTATTCACATTGCTAATCAGTTGTTTTCTAACAAAGGACAACAACGGCTCTCAACTGAGGAAAGTATTCAAAGTTTATTGCTCAGCACTTACTGCTAACATTCGTCAACAACAGGGAACACGATGAGCTTCGCTCATACTTGGTGGATTACAGTAAAACAAATAATGCTCTATTTCGGTTCAGATTAAAAAAAAACATTTTTATTCCTCAACAGGAAAAACAAAAATAGGAAAAAGCTGCTTGAATGTACATAATAATAGGCCTAAAATGCCATTTTTTTAAGGAGTCACTTTTCCATTTCTTTGTGGTTTTTACATTCCAAAGAGAAGCTGAGGAACAGGTCATTTTCCGGTATGCCCACCTCTGTTGCTTACGACGAGTCGAAGGACTTTGTGGAGACCTGTGATGAGATTGTTGCACGTTTCCTGGGTCAGTTTGCTTGTCCAGAATGTCGTAATAGCTTGAATAAACTCTTGCTTTGTGCCCGGTTTAGCCTCTTTGCGAATGAAGTCCTTCATTAGATGCCAGACGAGCTCGATTGGGTTTAAGTCTGGGGACTCTAGTGGGGTTTTAACCCAGTTAATCCCTTTGGAGGCAATGAAAGCTGCAGATGCTGTCTGTTTTGCGTCATTGCCCTGAAAAAAGCAGTGGTTCGAACCAAAACGTGCACTTATAAATGGCGCGGCACATTTTGCGATAATTTCATTCTGGAAGTACGTCTTGTCCATGATCCCCTCGAAGATGAAAATAAAAATGAAAATAACAGAAAGTTATAACAGTGCTGATAGACTAGCGACATGTCCAGGGCACGCCCCAAATGACTGGTTTTAGTAATCTAGAAATAAGTGAGTGTTAAAATGTTTCAGTGGTGTGGTTCTCAGCAACTGAATGCTGAATTGATGGAATGCTGTTTTTTATAGCATAAAGTTTGAGTCACATAGATCTGGGATCTCATGGAATTTAGCCAAAAGGCTGAGTAAATAAATGTAAATGTGCCAAAGAGCACTGGTAATTGGTGTGTTTGCACAACAAAAGCAGGAGAACAATGTTTCGTTTGCCCCTCCGCAGATTGCCTGTGATGTCATTCACAGGTACAGTGTTACGCCAGCTTTTGTGCTGCTGCGCCCCCTCGTGGATAGTTTGACGGTTGTACAAATGCAACAAAATGCCTGTAAGAGGGCCGTTTCCACTCGCCAGGCGGAGTCTTTCAGCCAGTAATAGTGCAAACATTTGCCAGTCCTGCTGCACTGTTTTAGCAGCTCTTTGGCAGCAAAAGTGTTAACTTTGTCACGACTACATCTGTAGTTATTTCAAATAATTGCTTTGTTGTTAGTTTTAAAGTTGTTCGTAAAGGTTTTTGAAAACGTATCACAGCATCACGGTATGCATTGCTATCGATGGCTCGATGCTACCTGTCTCAATTCGGCAATTATTTGCACACTTGTGTACTACGCACTCGAACCCTACTGCGCACTTTCTCCAAGTGCCCTTTGCTGAAGACTGCAGGGAGCAGTGTGAGTATTGAGATAGGCCTTCCTGTTGTTGGAGACTTCCTGTGATTAGAAGACTTCCCAGGTTAATGGAGACTTCCTGTTGTTGGAGACTTGCTGCTAGTGTCTGAGGCTTTTCTCTACATTTTTTTTCCTCCAGAGGAGAGAAAAGCTGTAGAAGAAAGGATTGAGAGGACTGAAGTCAGAGAGGAGATCCCATCAGGTATCCAAGCCACCAACCTACTAACTGACACCTGCTGCTTTTACAAGCTTTGATTTCACTCTAACGCCTAGTTTGTGTTTGTTCTGGACTCTTCTGTGTGTCCCAGTGTGTTAACAGCTTTTACTTTTTGAATTAGGCTCTCTACGTGTGTCTGTGGTAAATCTCTAAGTTCCTGTTCTTCACCTGCTTCACCTCTTCTGCTCTTATTAACCCAGACCAGAGCATCCTGCGCAGTAGAGTAGAGCGTGGCCAAAAGCGTTTAACTCAAACTTTCTTCATCTTTTTAAGTTCCTGAGGTTAACAGGCGAGCCGAGGAGAAACCCTCTAAACGTGAGGCTCTGCCCCCACCTGCAGTTTCAGGTATCTAAATCCCAGACTTTTTCCATCATTACCATTTGTTTTTGTGTCTTGTCTAAATGTTTGTGTCCCAAATCAAATGATTGTGTGTGATGAGAGAACTCTACTTCATTAATATGTCTTGAAGAAGCTGATGCAAAGCAGACAACACTGGGCGTCAGCGTCACGGCTCCTCCGCAGCAGGAACCACCTGCAGCTCCACAAGGTAACGTAGACAACCTTACCCCTGACCTGTTCTGAGGCTCTTTGGTGGAACCAGAAGTACCAGCAGGTCACAGGAGCCTGCGTAGAAACATGGTTGCTAATAGACCAGTTGTGCTCTGTTGATATTTACAGGTTATTTAGTCTTCGGAAAGAAAAATTTAGTTTAGAAACAGAAAATCAGTCTTGAACTTTTGTACTTTAGCTTCTAAATAAAACTGATGAACCTGGTTTACCTGTTAGGTTTAGCCTTGACTGTAAACTCAGTGTTGAACTGTTACAGTGCTGAAACACCTGCGTGGTCCTGCTTACCTGTCTCGACACTGAGTCAGCTGACTGGTTACCTGTTTAATGGCTTCTTACCTGTCAGTCGGCTGACTGATCTTTTCCTCTGAAACTCTTAAGCTCTTATGGTCTCCTTATTGTGACTTTAGTGTTTCTCTTTAACATTTTCACCAAACCAGCACCTGAGGCTCAGGAAGTTGTGAAAAAGGTTCTTCCTGAACCTCATCTTCCTACACCAACAGTCAAAGTAAAACCTGTGGTACTTGAACCCAAAGTACCCAAAGGACTAGAAGCAGAACCTACCCAGACCAGCCCAGTAGCTGCTGAAGCAAGAGGTAAAGGATGTGCTTCACATCAGTGACCAACATGATTAACTCTGAAAACCAACTCTTGCTGAGATCGTTTACATTGCAAGTGTTGTCCTCAAGTGTCCTACTACTAACTTGGCCCCATTTCATTTACCAAAAACTAATGACACTAAAAATGTGTGATTAGCATGGTGGAAAGATGGACATCTTGTATGTGTTCTCCAAAGTGCAAGAAGCTACCACCCATCTTGTCTCTGAGTCCTCTTCAACACATTAGATCTTATCTACAGGTTCTGGACCACCAAATCCTGTTTCCTGTGATCTGGTGATCAAGTTTCCTGGTTTACTCACTTGGCAGAGTGTTTAATGTCTGATTTGGTTCTAAGCTGGTAGATGTTCCACCAGAACCAGAACAGACAGAAGGCCCTATACTTCAGTCATCAGAATCAGAACCCAGATAATCTGAAAACTCTGATCGCTGTCTTTCAAACTCCACTTTTTTTTCCTGCATGAATTCACTGCTTAGGAGCTCATCTTTTATTTATTGGTTGTTGCTTTCGGATTAAACAAATCGTCTTTTTCTCCTAAGTCCAAGAGGTCCCCAGACCTGAGAGGCCTGTAGTCCAATCATCTGCCAAAGGTACTGCACCAACCAGCGGAGCTTCTCTTATTGAAGGTACTGAAGATGTTCTTCTAGTAACATGCTTGTTCTTATGCGTTTTGCTGTAACCTTACTGCCTGTGAGCACTCGCTAGAGTGTGGCTTCACTTCTTTCAGACAAGATAATTATCTTATACATATTCTTCCCAGAAGCAAAGACACCACAGCTTTCTGGAAAACTGGACCTGGTGGTTGCTAAACATGACCAAGACGTTCTATGGAACACTACTATAACAGAACTAGAAGAACCAACGTTTCAAGAAACATTAAAGGATTTTATTGAAGCAGCTAGTCAGATTACTGAGTCGCCTGGAAATGTTCAAGATCTTAAAAACATATCGAGAAAGACAAAGACGGTTCCACATTCATGGAAGGAGGTTACTGAAACACCAAAGAAGGCTCCTGAAACTCCAAAGGTGGTTCCTGAAACACCAAAAGTGGTTCCTGAAACACCAACGGTAGTTCCTGAAACACCAAAGGTGGTACCAGAAACACCAAAGTTGGTTCCTGAAACACCAAGGGTGTTTCCTGAAACTCTAAAGGCACCAAAGGTGGTTCCTGAAACACCAAAGGTGGTACCAGAAACACCAAAGGTAGTATCAGAAACACCTAAAGTGGTTCCTGAAACACCAAAGGTGGTACCAGAAACACCAAAGGTGGTACCAGAAGCACCAAAGGTGGTACCAGAAACACCAAAGGTGGTACCAGAAACACCAAAGGTGGTTCCTGAAACACCAAGGGTGTTTCCTGAAACTCTAAAGGCACCAAAGGTGGTTCCTGAAACACCAAAGGTGGTACCAGAAACACCAAAGTTGGTTCCTGAAACACCAAAGGCACCAAAGGTGGTTTCTGAAACGCCAAAGGCACCAGAGGTGGTTCTTGAAACACCAAAGGTGGTACCAGAAGCACCAAAGGTGGTACCAGAAACACCAAAGGTAGTTCCTGTAACACCAAAGGTGGTACCAGAAACACCAAAGGTGGTTCCTGAAACACCAAGGGTGTTTCCTGAAACTCTAAAGGCACCAAAAGTGGTTACTGAAACACCAAAGGTGGTACCAGAAACTCCAAAGGTGGTTCCTGAAACACCAAAGGCACCAAAGGTGGTTCCTGAAACACCAAAGGTGGTTCCTGAAACACCAAAGGTGGTTCCTGAAACACCAAAGGCACCAAAGGTGGTTCCTGAAACACCAAAGGTGGTACCAGAAACACCAAAGGTGGTTCCTGAAACACCAAAGGCACCAAAGGTGGTTCCTGAAACACCAAAGGTGGTACCAGAAACTCCAAAGGTGGTACCAGAAATACCAAAGGTGGTTCCTGAAACACCAAAGGCACCAGAGGTGGTTCTTGAAACACCAAAGGTGGTTCCTAAAACACCAACGGCACCAAAGGTGGCTCCTGAAACACTGAAGGCACCAAAGGTGGTTCCTGAAACACCAAAGGCACCAAAGGTGGTTCCTGAAACACCGAAGGTGGTACCAGAAACTCCAAAGAAAGTTCTTGAAACACCAGTGAAAGTATGTGAAACACCTGAAGTGGTGCCAGAAACACTAAAGGTGATTCCTGAAACCTCAGTGGTGCTTCCTGAGATACCAAAGGTGGTACCAGAATCTCCAAAGAAAGTTACTGAAACACCGAAGGTGGTTCCTGAAACTCAAATGGTGGTTTCTGAAACAGTAATGAAAGCTTCTGAAGCACCTAAGGTGATTCCTGAGACTCCAACTAAAGTTTCAGAAGCCCAAAATATGGTCCAAGAAATCCCAAAAGGGGATTCAGAGATCCAAAAGTTGGTTATTGAAACACCAATGGTGGCTTCCAATATTCCAAAGAAGATTGCAGAAGAAACAGCTAGGATTACGGAAGATCCAGAAAAGACTTCAGCTGACCCACCAGTGAAGCTGAAGAAAGAGCAAGAAGCTTCAATATTAGTCAGAAAGAAACCAGCTGGCAGGGCATCAACACCTCCACCGGACTTGCAACGACATCCTCAGCAACAAGGTAGATACCCTGACTTCCTCTTGAGTAATCTTTGCTGGTGTTGATCTTCTGATTAGTCGTGAGACTTAGCAGATCTGTGTCTTGTCACGTCTTTTGGCTGTTATGTGTTACATTATTAAATGTAAGAGACACCTGCCGTCAGCTGTCTAGAGTTCAATGTCTTTGTTATTCACTAACTTCTTCTTGAAGGGTTGGCCCAGTTTTCCAGTTTCCTTTTAGCTGAACCAGATCTGTGTGATCCAGGGAGATCTGCAGCAGAGAGATGAAGTTTGATAATATTAATAGTTTGAGTCACACTTAAATCTGTTGGTGTCTTTCTGCATGTGGTGTCTTACTCTTGGTCACCTCTTCGTGTGATTCTTCAGCATTTGAAGATGTCTTCCAACATAGTCCAGTTCCTTTGGAGGCTGTAGTTCAGACAAGAAGAGTTATGGCTGAAGGAAGGAAGTCTTTTCTTAATGCTGATGCTGGACTCGAACAAGAGGACAATCAGGGACCGAAGGGGCTGGCTGTCAAAAAGAGCTGTGTACAGAGGGCCAAACATAGCCAATACCAACGGTAGATGATGTTTTCAGATGGTTCATTAAGACCATCAAACTAGTTTATCTGAACTTTTAAAGCTCATTGAACCAACTCCGCTAGAATACAACTCCAGTAAACAAATGGACAAAAAGCTGTTGAGGAAGAGTTGGGCTTGACTGGCAGCAATGGTTTTCCACCTCTGCACAAGGCTGATCTTCCTTCAACGCAACCTGAAAAAAGTCCTCTGAAGAACAAGATCAAGACCAAAAAAGAAGACTCCAATAAAACTGAGGTGCTGGTTTTTATCTATCTTTCACAAAGCAAAGACAACTTCCTGGATGGTTTGTCCCAGTTCACCCCAACAAATGGAAGGAGGAGTAGTTCAGATGCAGGAAGGCTGTGGTTCTTCACCTGAAAATGTGTTGGTTTGAAAGAACCACCACCATCAGAGACAGATCCAACAGCTTTAACTTCACACAGAGCAGTCGTCACCAGGGAGCCGGTTTCTAAAGCTACATCCGTTCCTGTTAGAAGACGTCTAACAGAAGACTGCTCCAACCCTTGAGTGTGTTTCACTCACTAAATGAAAAAAATCCTGATCATCCAAATCTCCAGGAAGCTATAGCAGATCCTCCAACAGGAGAAGACCACAACTTGAAAGAGGCAGCAAAGGCCCTGACACCTAGCAAACATATTCTTCAGGGTTGTCCTGAGACGTTCTTTTAACTGGATGTTTTTTAGTCTGTTGCTTTCATCTTCATGCTGTCCCAAGAGACAGTCATCCATCTTTTACTGGGTCACGTCCTTACTGTTGCTTGCTTGTTGGTTCTGTTTGGAGTCTTTATCTGGTTCTCCTGTTTGCTCTTACCTAGGGTTAGGGGTAAACCCTAGCCGTGTTTTCTTAGTGGTGATCTTGGCATCTTTTATCTCCAAAGTGTCTCCTCCAGAGGAGAAGAAACCAGCGTCAATATTAAAGCCTTCACCACCTCCTCCCCCTGCCAAAATGAAGGTCTCTCCTCCTGCAGGTAGTAATAGTTTTTTTTGTCTTTGGTGATCTGTACTGGTCTGTTGGTCTTTGTGTCCAGAAACTTCTGTGGTGTTGTTCTAATGTTTGTTGATTTCTGATGACCAGTCTTAGTGTGTCTTCTTCATTACTCAGTGTGTTATATCCCCAATGTATCACCTCCAGAGAAGAAACCATCTGCACCCGTACCAAAGCCCTCACCCACTGATACTCATGCAGCTCCTGCAGCTCCTGTAGCTCCTGCAGCTCCTGCTGCTCCTGCAGCTCCTGTAGCTCCTGTAGCTCCTGCAGCTCCTGCTGCTCCTGCAGCTCCTGTAGCTCCTGCTGCTCCTACTGCTCCTGCTGCTCCTGTAGCTCCTGTAGCTCTTGCTGCTCCTGCAGCACTTGCTGCTCCTGCAGCTCCCACAAAGGAAGTTTCTCCTCCAGCAGGTAGTTTTCTTCTCTTGTTTGTTGATATTCTTATAAACCTCTAGTTTGTTTGTGTCTGTGGGAGGTGTTCTCCTGCAGTCTCTTCAGCTTAAATGTGACCTTGCTGCTGTGTGTGATCTTCTTCTTCTTCTTCTTCTTCTTATTATTATTATTATTATTTATTTCCTGCAGAGGAGAAGAAACCATCTCTAAAGCATGCAGCTCCTGCAGCCAGAGTTACTCCCCCTGCAGGTAGTGTTTCAGTCTAAGTCCTCTGGGCTTGTTTCTGTTTTTTCTTCAGTTGAGATGTTTTTCTGTCCTATAATGTGTTGTCACTTGCTCAACTTTTGCCTGGTTCTTCATTTTTGCCATCTTTTACTCCAAAGTGTCTCCTCCAGAGGAGAAGAAACCATTTCTACCACCAACAAAGCCTCCAGCAGAGAAAGTAGTCCCACCCACAGGTAGTTTCTTGTGTTTCTGTCCCATCTGTTGGTTTGCAGCAGCAGTGATGTGTTGTACAGTGGCTTGTTGTCCAGATCTATGCCAGTGTATTAATCTTATTGGCATTCTTGTAGCTCCAGCTACAGAGGAGGAGAAGGAACTTCATGTAAAGACTGAACCTCCCACCATGTCAGAGCAAACCCCTCAGCCTGAAGGTACTGCCTTTCCTTTTTCTTTTCTGTCTATTTCATGTTTTGGGAGATTTTTCTGTCTGTTTTAATCTTCAGTGTTTGTTTCCTAGTTCTGTCTGGAGCTATTGCACTAACAACAAGGACTAGTTAATTTAACAACTCCTTAGTGTCTTTATTCAACATAGGGCACAACCAGAGGAAAGGATTCTTGATTAAAGTTATTCCACGCCTGATTGAAGTCTCAGTTTTTACTGACGATGGTCTGATTTAAATTCTTACAGACAAGGAACCAGTTTCAGCTCCTGGACCAACTAAAGGTATCGCAGACTTTTATTTTTCAATAGTTCAGCCACCAAAGTTTTGTTGTAAACAGTGATTCCTAACCTGTGGGATCTCCTCTTCTGTCTTCTTTGGTGTAAAAAACCTCAAATCATTGTTTCCAACACATTTGTTTCTGGTTGTTTCTAAAGACTTCTCTACTCCTTTAACCACAGTGGCACTGTTTAAACAAAATGGTGAAACAGAGTTGCCTAAACTAAAGAGTAAATTCACTAAAATCCACAAAGAACCAGAACCAGAGGTCATCAAGCTGAAGAAGGTTCCAGTGACTCCTCCAGAACCTGAGAAACAAGTGGTAACACACAAAGCTGAGGTAGCAAGACATCATGTTCCAGAACATTGGGTCCACACACTTCATGATAGAGATGACCGAGAGATCACGGCCCTCAAAAGAACTGAACAGATCTTCACTGCAGAGCAGGAAACCTTTCAGCTGTCCCAGTCCCAGGAGACAAGAGTATTTAAAGTGTCACAGAAAACAGAGAGTGAAGGGTGGACGAGAACCCTGAAACCACGGACCGAAGAAGCTTCAGATGTTGATAAGAACAAAATCACTAAACTACTGAATGAATGTGAGCAAAAAGAATCTGTTAGACTGAAACCGATCGACAAATCTGACAGATCAGAACCAGAGCCTCAGATGGTCCAACTGAAACACGTTCCGAGCAATCCAAAAGTCCCTGAAAATAACGTATCGGTGATTGAAGCTGAAAGGAAAAAGCAAACCGAAGCTAAACCAACAGTTCAGATGCTGGAGCGTAAAGAGGCTCCAGATATAACCACAACCAGAAGACCTGAAAAAGTCTCTACTGCACCTGAGGGGGCATCTGAACTGGACATTATGGAGGAGTCCAAAGGGCTAGAGCCTGAGGAGAAGTCCAAATGGATCAGAACAATTAAAACAAACAAGGATAAAGAACCTGAACCAGATTTTACTACAAGGAAAATAAAACAACTGCTAAAAAAAGGAGGACAAGAAGTAGTGACACTTAAACCGTTTGAAAAGCCTCCAAAGCAAGAACCAGCTGAACCACCGAAGGCTAAAGACAAAGTCCAACCAAAGGCAGAGATGGATCATCATCCCTTCATAATTGGTCAAATGATCAAAGAGCAACCTACAGTCGACAGGAAGACTGGGAAACCTAAAGATGTGGCTCTTACGAGTGCCGTTACATCTCCAGATGTCAGCAGAACTCCACAGGAAACATTTCCACAACAGACGGTATCAGAGGCTAAATCTTCTGCAGCTGACAAGCTGAAAGGATGGCCTAAAGCTGAACCCTCAGGACATAAAAAGAAGGACCAGAGTGTGTTGAAGACTCTCACCAAAACCACCATGCCAGAAGATGCACCGCAGGAAGTGAAAATAAAACCTTTAGTGCCAAGACAATCCCTAAGAGAGGAGATAACCAAAGACCTAAAGAGCTGTCAGAAAGTTGAGAAGATGATCACATATGAAACAGATAAACCTAAAGGGCTGGAGAAGCCAGCAAGTCCAGACAACAGTCTAAGTTCTCCAGGACAACAAAGGGTAATCCCAGCAAATGAAGCAGACACATCACCCAAACAGACACCATCGCCCAAACAGACCCCATCGCCCAAAGTGACCTCATCACCCAAAGAGACCCTGTCGCCCAAAGAGACCCTGTCGCCCAAAGAGACCCTGTCGCCCAAACAGACCCCGTCGCCCAAACAGACCCAATCGCCCAAAGTGACCCTGTCTCCCAAAGAGACCCCGTTGCCCAAAGAGACCCCATCACCCAAACTGACCCCATCGCCCAAAGTGACCCTGTCGCCCAAAGAGACCCCGTCGCCCAAACTGACCCCATCCCCCAAAGTGATCCTGTCGCCCAAAGAGACCCCATCACCCAAAGAGACCCCATTGTCCAAAGAGACCTTTTCATCAAAGGTTGATAAGCCAAGTGTTGAGGAGACTGAGAAGAAGCCATGTGGTGAAGAGATCAAAGGGTCTCCCAAAGTTGTTTCCCCCAAAGACTCCCCAGAGAGTATTATGCCCAGAATGGTAACTCAAAAGCATACAGTCCAGCAGGGATCTGAAGTAGATGGGATCTTTCTGGTGAAGGAGATCCCCCCTGGTGCTGCACTGATTAAAAGGGTGACAACTCAGCCTGAGGAGGAAGTTTTTGAAGAGGAGACTGAGGAAACTGAAGACGAGGCCTGGGGCTGGGAACTCATTCCCCCAGAGGACTGGGAAAGTGAAGAAGTGATGGGGGCAATGGAAACTCCGGGTATGCCTGGTGCCAGACGAGGTGAGCTGAAGACCAGCAATATCTCCAAACCAATGAGTGTGAAATCCTCTCATTCCATCTCAGTTGGATGATCTAATCCTCATCACTTCTTTCATTATTTCATCCATTGGTTCTTCCATCTATACAACTGTCCATCATCAGCCCATCCGTCCATCCACCCATCTTTCATTTACCTATTTGCTGTTGCCTTCATATTAGACCTTCTCATGAACATTTCATCAGTCTTGAATGTCTGAGTGGAGATTTTCCAACATCTTTAGACTCGTTGTTGTGTTCAGATGTCCTTTCAGTCATCTTGTTTCATCTTTCATCTTCTTCATGCACTGTCTGTCTGTCCTTGGTGCTGTAGATTATGTTATTCTACTGTTTGCTAGAAAATCTTTGGTTTGGTTGGTGTTCACTGAGCTGTCTTCCATGGAAGTTTAAAACAGGTTTTCTGTTTCTTGTTCAGATGGAAAACCAGCAGAAGAGCCAGCAAAAGGCCGAGGCCGAGGGTTTGGAGGTGAGGACGCAGGGGTAGAAGACCTTAACCTTGTTGGTTTCTGTCCCACGAACTCCAGATGCTCTCCATTGTTTTTCATGTGTTGTTATAGTTTTTTTCTCTTTATGAAAACATTTTTAGCATCTTTAAGTTTTAGAATCTTTCTAGGATGGATATGAAGCTTTGTTTTGTCTTTAATTGTGAGTGTGTGACCCAGCACTCATCTGAAACTAACTAGATAGTTGTTGGTCTAATTTTGCAGCGAGGCAGACACCTTCTCCAGGTGATGGTGGTAAAGGGCGGGGCCAGAGGCCTGGTGGTAAAGGACCATCACCACCTGAGGAACCATTTGGAGGATTCAAACTCAAAGCTGTCCCTCTGAAGTTCACCAAGAAGATTCAGGACATTGTTCTACAGGAGGCCGAGTCCATTGGATCCTCTGCTGTGTTTGAGTGTGAGGTGTCACCCTCCACCGCCATCACTTCCTGGATGAAAGATGGTGGTAATCTGCGTGAAGGTCCCAAACACAAGTTCACCTCTGATGGTAAAGACCGTAAGCTGCACATCATTGATGTCCAGCTGTCTGACACGGGTGAATACACCTGTGTGGCTAAGAATGCTGGCAAGGAGATTACATGCACCGCCAAGCTGATCGTGGAAGGTAAAGAGGAATTTCTTACATTTGGTAAAAAGTGGGTAGTTGCTAAAAATGCTCTAATTTAGGGTCCATGAGTCATTTTTGAAACTGTTTCTGTTGAACACAGAGCTGCCTGTTAAGTGGCTGAAGGAGCTGGAACCGGAGACGACATGTATGAAGGGTCAGCCCATGTACCTGACCTGTGAGCTGAACAAAGAGAGAGACGTGGTCTGGAAGCGGAACGGAGAAGTTCTGAAGAAGAAGGCAGGAAAAGTGGCCATTAACATCATCGGGATGCAACAGGCAGTGACCATTCAAAATGCCACAGAAGAGGACGCTGGTGTCTACAGCTGTGAGGTGGAAGGCCAGGAGGATGTCAGGACTGCAACCACTATCAAAGTGCTCGGTGAGATGTCTGCAGGCCGTTCTCCTGAAGACGAGGCTCAGGACAGGGTCTGCGCACGTTAGAGGTGCCAGGGCCTAAAGCGAGTAAAGCATGCATTTAAAGTCCCGTTGGCCAGGGTTAGGGTTAGGACAGTGGCTGTGTTTGGGCCTATCTTCAGTAGTCCTCAGACCATAGGTGGGGCTACACCTGGACTGGTCCAGTGTTGTTTTTGGCAGCCATCTTAGTTTTAGTCTTTTGGACAAAATGCATCTTAGTCTACAAAGATTTTGGTTTTATAAAAAATGACATAGTCATCAACAAATGCATTTAGATATCACACGTGCACTCTGACCTACTGGAGTGAGTTTCATACCAACAGCTTTTATTTTGGGCTTAAAGGAGATAGGGCACAATCTTAGCTGCCCCAGATAGTTTTTTACAGTATTCATGCAGATCCATCTGAGCATCATTCAGTAGATTTCACGTAAGAAATGTGAAATTTCTTTCGTCCCCAGAATCAACATTGGGTAGTATTCTACCTCACATTTAAATCGTTGGATTTAATCATTATTCATGGGTTAAATGTATAATGCTGATCCTCTTACGGGTAAACAGACCTTGACATCTGTTTTCAGTCCTGTTTTCTGATCCCTGGAACTAAAAAATAGGGTGTTTAGAAGGAAAGATACCAACACTTACAGAACAAAGCTTTGGTCACAGTAGCTGCCTTTGCATTACCAGAACTTCAGGGTAGATTTGCAGGAACCTCACCAAATGTCTCCAGCTGACCGGGCCGTTTTCAGGAACCTTCTGTGTACCTGCTCAGGGGTAGGTAGTCCGAACGGCCCGGTGGAGCAGCTGAGCAAAGCTTTTGGTTGACTCACGCTGATTGGTTGTAACTCAGTAGGAAACTACATCAGCAGGTGTCGTCCAAAACAACCGTCATTAAAAAAATGAGAAGAGTTGCTGGTGAAGCAGAATAGAAGAAAAGGAAAAGAAGCACCAATCACATTTAAAATCTAACTCCGGACACCGGGAAAACGGGGAAATTCCCCCACAAACATAATTAATGGGGCTTTTCTCACTGGCAGCTCCCTAAGGCCCAGAATGTAACGCTGTTGTTGTCCCCTCCCTCCAGAGGTCATCAAGGACTGGCTGGTGAAACCTCTGAGGGACCAGCATGTGAAACCAAAGGCCAAAGCCACGTTCAAGTGTGAGCTGTTCAAAGACACTCCCAACTGGAAATGGCTGAAAGGAGACAACGAGCTGACACCGTCTGACAAGGTCCAGATCAACAAGGACGGGAAGGACGTGATGCTCACCATCAATAACTGCCAACCCGATGATGTGTCAGACTACACCATAGAGGTGGAGGATCGGAGATACACGGCCAAACTCACACTGGGAGGTGGGAGGATGGAAACTCTCTGGTGAAAGGAGTCAACCTCAGGAGGTCTTGCAGTCTGACCCTTTGTGTTTGTTCTAGAGCGAGAGGCGGAGGTCCTGAAACCCCTCACCAGTGTGGAGGTGGTTGAGAAGGAGGAAGCCAACTTTGAAACTGAAATCTCTGAAGAAGATGTGATGGGCGAGTGGAAACTGAGAGGCCAGGTGTTGGCCAGAACTCCGGTGTGTTTAACTAACCACGACCTGTGTAGTACACCGGCAACCAGGGATGCAGTTAAAGTGCTTGGGGGGGCTGGACCTGGTTCACACTTGATGGGAGTGGGGGTGGGGGGTTGGAACAGATTTGGGGTGTAGAGAAGGATGTTCTGTAGTCTTGGTGGGATGAGATGGAGTCATATGTAGACCTTTGTTTACCTCCCTGATGAGAGGCTTAGATCTCTGGACCCAGATCTAGTCTCTGGAGTCTGACCCAGTGAAAACTAGCCTCTGTTTGGTCTTCCAGACCTGTGACATCAAGGCTGAGGGCGGGAAGCGATTCCTGACGCTGAAGAATGTGCAGCTGGACCAGGCTGGAGAAGTGTCCTATCAGGCTCTGAATGCAGTGACCAGCGCCATGCTCACTGTTAAAGGTAGGACTTGTTCCGTCTAAGAGCTCATGAGGATTTTGTTGGTCCATCTGTCTGGTGGCATGGAGCAATGCTGGAGAAACATGGTAAGAAACGTGTTGGCTTTGTGTTGCTTTCTGAGTAACTGTTGGACTGTCCACACCTCCCAGAAATCGAAATGGGCTTTGTGGAGGTTCTGAAGGATGTTTCTGTGCCTGAGAAGAAGCAGGCTAAGTTTGAATGCACCATCACTAAGGAAGTGACAAAGGTCATGTGGTTCAGAGGGGCGGACATCATCACGTCTAGCCCCAAATATGAACTAATCCAAGATGGAGGGAAACACATGCTGATCATTAACAGCTGTGAGTTTGATGATGAGTCTCAGTACACCATAGAGGTTCTAGGCCAGAGATCCAGCGCCCAGCTGATGGTGGAAGGTAGGTGTGACTTAGATGCTCCACACTTGGTGTTTCCCCCGTCTGTGGCTTGAAATGCTGCTGTCTGTGTGTGCTGACCCGCTTTGTTCCAGGCATGAGGCTCAGGTTCCTGCAGCCACTTCAGGACCAAACCGTTAAAGAAGGTAACGCTGTGCGCTTTGATATTGAGCTGACTCACGACAACGTGCCTGTGGTTTGGTACCGGAATGAAGTGAAGTTGCACGTGAGCAGAACCGTGCTCATACATGTGGAGGGAAAGAAACACTCTCTAGAAATGAGGACGCTGAGTCTAGATGATACCTGCCAGATTAAGGCAGAGGCCAAAGGCGTTTGCTCCACGGCCAAACTGACAGTCATAGGTAAAGGCTGAGATCCTTCTCACATAGGATTGTATTACTAAACATCCTGCTGTATCAGCTGATGGGTGGGTGTGGCTATGATGTCCACCTACAGGTGAGAAAATTTGTCACGTGACCTCTAACCCTGCTCTTGCTGCAGAGGGCGACGCCATCTTCGTGGTGAAGCTACAGGATTACACCGCCACTGAGAAAGATGAGGTGACGCTAGACTGCGAGCTGAGCAAAGATGTCCCCGTTGTTTGGTACCACAGTGAGAAAGAGATCACTGCCTCCAAGTTGGTGGTCATGAGGTCAGAGGGCACACGCAGGTCTCTGGTCCTGAAGAAGGTGGCCCAGGGCGATCAAGGCCAGTATGTATGTGACTGTGGGACGGACAAAACTTCAGCCAACATCATCATCGAAGGTAACCATGGTTAACAACTCTAGTACACTCACTACTTCCCCAGCCACTCACCAAACACCACACCTTTAGATCTTATTTTAACACGCAGGATGTCCTCCAACAACGTCTTCCATACGTTACTGTACGTATTTGAGTATGGTCTGTCCTCTGAAGTCAGACCTGGTCAACTTTATTTTTCTCTCTCTAGTTGTATCGCTGAAATTTATAACAGCAAACCTCTAAAAGGTTCTTACCAACCTAACCCACTGCGGTCAAACCACTAAAACAAAAGGATGGCAAATAAACAAGGCAACACCTAAAGTTCTGTAACCATTAATTATTTATAACAAATCCAGAAGATATTCATATTTACCTCGTATTAGAGAATAAAACAATGTTGAGACCCAGTTCTTCAGATTCCTAACCAAACCTGCTTCCACAGTACAGCGTTACACACCAGGGGCCTCGTTTATCAGCTGTACTTACAGACAGGTCTGTGTGTAGGAACTAATGTAGTCGTTGTGTGGTATTCATCATGTTGTACCTGTGTGTGGAAATGTTCCTAACACATTAGAAAACTTCAAACCATGCATAGGAACAGCATCTAGTGGTAGAATGGGGGAACCGCTACACCGAAGGTCTCAGTTGTCCACTAACCATTTTACCCATTAAATAGTTATTTATCAAACAACTGGTGCTAAAACTTTTAAAAGACACCTGTGAACCACCGGAATTGGACATTGTAGCCAGGGGTGGATTAAGGACTGAAGAAGATCCGGGGCTTAACACACACACGCGCGCACACACAAGCGCGTGCGCGCCAGGCTAGTAATGCATTGCTTTTTGCTGTAATGTGGTAATGTAATAGCCTGGCAAGCCAGACTAAATAAATGTATTATTTAGTCTGGCCATGCTCCATTGACGGCTCTCGGTTGTGGGGCGGGTTCTACCGTCTGCATTCCACTGGACAATGACTGTGACATACTCTTGTTTCACTCTGTTGCATCATCCCACCCACCAGGCATGTAGAGTGCCCTGATTGGCCCACAAAGCGGACAAAGCTCTGTGATTTGTTCACTAAGCAGATAGAGCACTATGATTGGCCCACCATTATGGACCAATCACAGCTCTTTATGTGTTTGAAACCCCTCTAGAGAGCTGTGATTGGCCAGCCAGAGTCCTGGTAGGAGCTGCGGAGGTTCCAATGGAGCGTGCCTAGACCAAACTTTGCAAAGCAAGAATTTGGTCTAGTTCACTAGGCTAGTAATGTAAGGCATAACAGGGAAAGATAATGGGTTACTCGGTACAGTTGTCAGTAACAGTAATTACAATGCTTTTTAAAACCCAGAATCAAGATGTAGGTCTCTTAAAAATTCAAACTGCGGGAAGCCTGAAAAAAGATCCAGTATCCACATATATGATGTCATTTATGGGCTCAGCTTTGTGGTTATTCTACGAGCAGAGCGGGTGCAGCGGTAATGGCTCAAATAGTCCAGCTGCGTCCTGCGCACCGCCGCTGTAACATTCACAAAATTGCTCTACCAAAACAAAAGAATTCACATGCGATCGTTCAAATCAGCCCATATTCTCTGGTACTTTCTGTACTTTTCTCACGTGCTTTGCCTCAGCTGAGTTCATAATCTGTGCCCCGGTGATTTCAACTCATTGCTGCTGGAGCGCCGCTCATATTAGGCTTCTGTTGCATTCGGTAGATCCCTTTGGCTGATTAGTTATAAAGTAGGAAATGTAGGAAACAGTTTTTATGGAAGACAGAGAAAAGATGCAGCATGCAGGAAGGTTAGAGAGAGAAAGGGCAGGAAATTATTCAAATAAAATCAAGAAAACAAAAGAAAGTGTTTGAAAAGAAAAAAAGGTTGGTAGATTTATCCCCAACACACATTTTTACCAGTGAAAAGAAATAATATAAAAGCATTTAATATTTATACATGTGATAGAATCAGATCACCCTCAAAAGCCACTCCCACATCCAG
Organism: Nothobranchius furzeri; assembly: GCF_043380555.1. Taxonomy (NCBI): domain Eukaryota; kingdom Metazoa; phylum Chordata; class Actinopteri; order Cyprinodontiformes; family Nothobranchiidae; genus Nothobranchius; species Nothobranchius furzeri. The sequence continues at coordinate 27,542,816 of NC_091747.1, read as the reverse complement.
GGCCGTATCAAGCAAAATAGGCTTGGAGCCCCCACCACCTTACTCCCTGCTCAGTTAATCTAAGATGGCAGCGTGCTGAGAGTACAGTTTGTTGTTGCTTTTATTAAATAAATAACTGTTATTAAATCTGTTTTAACAGCAGTCCTAGCTCAGACACCACATCACCTTCCTCTGGATGTGTCATGAGTTCACTGAGCGTCACATTACCAAACTCATATTGAAGTTGTTTTGGTGAAAGTTACTTCAAGTAATGCACAAGTAGTGTAATGCCTTACATTTTAAATTCATTAATATTGTAATGTAATTAATTACTTTAAAATGAGGGTAACAAGTAATAAATAGTTGAAACCCAGGTACGCATCTGGGTATTCACCTGGGTATGCAGCTGAGTACGAAGCTGGGTACACACCTGGGTACGTACCTAGGTACATAGCTGGGTACTCAACTGAGTATGCAGCTGGATATGTACCTGGGTACTTATCTGGGTACGTACCTAGGTACGTAGCTGGGTACTCAACTGAGTACGCAGCTGGATACATACCTGGGCACTCATCTGGGTACGTAGCTGGGTACACACCTGGGTACGAACCTGGGTATGCAGCTGGGTAAGCACCTGGGTATGCAGCTGGGTACTCACCTGGGTATGCAGCTGGGTACTCACCTGGGTAGGTAACTTGGTACAAACCTGGGTACGCAGCTGGGTACGAACCTGGGTACGCAGCTGGGTATGAACCTGGGTACGCAGCTGGGTAGGTAGCTGGGTACGTACCTGGGTACGCAGCTGGATACTCAACTGGGTACGCAGCTGGGTTTGTAGCTGGATACACACCTGGATACGCAGCTGGGTACGAACCTCAGTATGCACCTGGGTACGCAGCTGGGTATGCACCTGGGTACGAACCTGGGTACGCAAGTGGGTACGAACCTGGTTTCGTAGCTGGATACACACCTGGGTACGTAGCTGGGTACCAACCTGGGTACCCAGCTGGGTACGCACCTGGTAACGAACCTGGGTACGTAGCTGGATACACACCTGGGTACGTAGCTAGGTACGAACCTGGGTACGCACCATCCACTGCATGTTTTATCAATCAGGTTTTTGATGAATGTTTTACATTTTGTTCATAGGCTGGATTATAGGAATATTTCTGCAAACGTCTGATGTGAGGAGTTCAGAGGGAAAATAGAAAGTATGAGATGATTTCTTTCTCATACCCAAACAAATGCTACCAGCCAGAGCCTCTTGCTGATTAATAATGAAACCATTTTATCCTGAGTCATGCTGACGTCTTTGTATTTATTTCCCTATAAATCAGAAAACTGCTGTCTAGGTTTTGGAATAAATAATACACCATTACCCTGTCGTCACCTCGTTAGCTCTTTGAGTAAATCTAAGTGTCTGACCTTCCAGCACGGGATGTGAAGGTTGTGCGTCCAATCTACGGCGTGGAGCTGTTTGATGGAGAGACTGCTCGTTTTGAGGTGGAGATCAATGAGGATGATGTGCACGGCCAGTGGAGGCTGAATGGAAATGTGCTCAGTCCTTCTTCTGTGAGTTCAGCTGTTTTTTTCAAACATTTCCTTTGTTATGTCATAATGTGACATGTGACACTCACTGTATTCATGTGACAGGATGTGGACATCATTGAGGAGGGAGGCAAACATACACTGATCCTCTACAACTGCAGGGTGTCCATGACTGGAGAGGTGGCATATGCTGCTGCCAATGCCAAGTGTTCTGCCAACCTAAAGGTCAAAGGTAAAGCTATTCGTATGAAGCAGAGTACACATGAGGAAGTAACAAAACAGTTAGCCTTGAGGTTAAAGATTATCTAGTAGAACCAGCTCAGTGGCCTAGTGGTAGGGCATCCGCCCTGGGACTGGGAGGTCGGGGTTCAAATCCCGGTCGGGTCACACCAAAGACTTTAACAATGCCTCCCTGGTTGTTACTCGGCATTAAAGAGGTTGGATCTGGGTTAAACCACCAAAAGGTCCCTGAGTGGCCACAGCTGAAGCTTGCTGCGCTCACACGGGGATGGGTGAGACAAACACCAGTGTAACTAGTGGGACTTCACCTTCAGTTAGAAGGAAGATGTCCAGTCAGAGGAAAAGGGTACGAGATGCTCCTCGAAGAGCTTATCTAGGCTGTAGGCCACACACACACACACACACACACACACACACACACACACACACACACACACACACACACACACACACACACCTGAGTAACCAAGTTGTGTGGAATAGGCCCCGTGAATGTTATTGCTTAGACGGGGGTAATAGCACACACACACACGCAACGCTGGAGGGCAAAAGGTTACAAGTCATTACAGGAAGCGCAGACGAGCTATTCTGTCATGGGTCTTTGGCTCTGTCTCTCTTCATAGCCCTTTTCAGACAGACATTCTGGAACATTTGCGGACAATTCAATCCGGTTTTTAACCGGAACTGTGTTTTCAGACACACCACTTTTGTACTGGAACTTTTCCTTTCGGCTGCGTTCACACAGCAGGGAAAAGTTCCAGATGTCTGACGGCGGCGGGGTGGGGTGGGGTGGGGGGGAATCGGACTTATGTTAAGAAGAAGAAGAAGAAAATATCATTTCTATAGCGCCTCTCAAGATAAAAATCACGAGGCTCTTAAGCATAATTCTGCGCACACGAAGATGCATAAGAGACCTGGATGATGAAGCTCAATGGTTAAAGGAATCACTGAAGCGGTGTGAAGCGCTCCGTCGCGCGTCTAGGCGGTACCGTAGGAGGCGAGCTGCCATGGTTCGCCGCATTCTACAGCAGCGGGCTATATAGGTGCGCACAGCGTCCCCCGGTTCCCTCCTCCTCCCCCTCCCTCTTGTCCGGAACTTTACCTCACCAGTCTGAAGCAGCCACCCTGTCCGTAACAAGTCCGGACCTGTTACTAGGGGCTTCGTCCGGATAAATTCCGGAACACGTTATCCGGATGTTTGTATTCAGACAGAAAGGTCTTACGGACAGATTCCGGAACATTTCCGTTTTTCATGGCCTGTCTGAAGGGGGCTATGTGGCTGTTAACCGCCTTCAGTGTTTGCCAAGGCGTGATCTTTTGCATGCTAAACAATGGAAAGCATCACAAGAGGACAATGGAGGCAATGAGACACCTGCCTACAGAACAGTCCGAGATCCATTTAGAGCAGGGCTTTTCAATTCTATTCCTGGAGGGCCGGCATCCAGCATGTCTTAGTGGTTTCTCTGCTCCAACACACCTGATTCAGTGTTGAATCACCTGTGCAGCAGCTCATCAGGCTCTGCAGAAGCCTGTTAATCACCTACTGATTGAAATCAGGTGAGTTGAAGCAGTTAAAAGTAAAACCTGCTGGAGACTGGCCCTCCAGGAATAGCCCTGGTTTAGTCTCTATCCCTGACCATGTGTTTTACTACTTCTTTTTGCAGAACTTCCTCTGAGCTTCCTGACACCACTCAGTGACGTTCAGGTCTATGAGAAGGATGAGGCCCGATTTGAGCTGGAGGTGTCCAGAACCCCCAAAGGTTTCCGCTGGCTGAAAGGCTCGCAGGAGCTGACGAGTGACGACAAGTACGAGATGATCCAAGAGGGAAAAATGTACGCTCTGGTGATCCAGGCAGCTGCTTATGAAGATGAGGCCAAGTACATGTTTGAGGCCGAGGACAAGAGGACAATGGGCAAACTTGTTATTCAAGGTGTTTTATTTAAGAACATGTTTGGTTTGATTTCAAACTCGGTAGGTTTACTGCAAAAGCTCTGTGGTTAACTTGTTGTTCCCATACCAGGTATTCGTCTGGAGTTCATCAAGCCCATTAAAGACGTGACGGTGAAGGAGCGTGAAACTGCTGAGTTCAGCGTGGAACTGTCTCACGACAACATCTCAGTGGTATGGTACAAGAATGACGTCCGTCTGCATCCTAGTAAGGTGGTGCACATGTCGGATCAAGGAAAGGTCCACACACTGGCCTTTAAAGAGGTCACCATTGATGACACATCCATGATCAAAGTGGAGGCCATGGACAAGAACCTAACAGCCATGCTTACCGTCATAGGTCAGTGTCCCTTTGAGCTCCCGTTAGATACCCAGAAATTTGAAAATGTTCTGACTCAAACCAGGTTTCTACTTCTACAGAAGGTGATCTGTACTTCACTAGCAAGCTGCAGAACTACACCGCTGTGGAGAAAGATGAAGTGAAGCTGGTCTGTGAGTTGAGCAAAGCTGTTGCCGATGTCAAATGGTTTAAGGATGGGAATGAGATCACTCCATCCAAGAACATCACCATCAGCTCTGATGGGAAGAAGAGAATCCTGACAGTCCGTAAGGCAGAGAAGGCCAACATCGGAGCGTACACCTGTGACTGTGGCTCAGACAAGACCACGGCTGACTTGAACATTGAAGGTAGGGCTGTCTGATACTCTAGGCCTAGTTGGGTCAAGCTGGATCCAGCTGGGACTAATTAAGCTTATGTGGGACTGGGTAGGTCTTGCTTGGTCTGACATGTTCTATCTGGTATAGTAAGGGTTACGTGGGTCTAACCAGGACTAGCTGGGTCTGTCGGGTCTAACTAGTTCTTGCTGGGTCTGTCGGGTCTAACTGGGACTAGCTGGGTTTGTCGGGTCTAAATGGGACTAGCTGGGTCTGTTGGGTCTAACTGGGACTAGCTAGGTCCATCGGGTCTAACTAGTTCTTGCTGGGTCTGTCGGGTCTAACTGGGACTAGCTAGGTCCATCGGGTCTAACTAGTTCTTGCTGGGTCTGTCGGGTCTAACTGGGACTAGCTGGGTCAGTCGGGTCTAACTAGTTCTTGCTGGGTCTGTCGGGTCTACCTGGGACTAGCTGGGTATGTCGGGTCTAACTGGGACTAGCTGGGTCTGTCGGGTCTAACTGGGACTAGCTGGGTCCATCGGGTCTAACTAGTTCTTGCTGGGTCTGTCGGGTCTAACTGGGACTAGCTAGGTCCATCGGGTCTAACTAGTTCTTGCTGGGTCTGTCGGGTCTAACTGGGACTAGCTGGGTCAGTCGGGTCTAACTAGTTCTTGCTGGGTCTGTCGGGTCTACCTGGGACTAGCTGGGTATGTCGGGTCTAACTAGTTCTTGCTGGGTCTGTCGGGGCTAACTGGGACAAGCTGGGTCTGTCGGGTCTAACTGGGACTAGCTGGGTCCGTCGGGTCTAACTGGGACTAGTTGGGTCCGTCGGGTCTAACTCGGACTAGCTGGGTCTGTCGGGTCTAACTGGGACTAGCTGGGTCTGTCGGGTCTAACTGGGACTAGATGGGTCCGTCAGGTCTAACAGGGACTAGCTGGGTTTGTTGGGTCTAACTGGGACTAGCTGGGTCCGTCGGGTCTAACTAGTTCTTGCTGGGTCTGTCGGGTCTAACTGGGACTAGCTGGGTCTGTCGGGTCTAACTGGGACTAGCTGGGTCTGTCGGGTCTAACTAGTTCTTGCTGGGTCGGTCGGGTCTAACTGGGGCTAGCTGGGTCTGTCGGGTCTAACTGGGACTAGCTGGGTCTGTCGGGTCTAACAGGGACTAGCTGGGTTTGTCGGGTCTAACTGGGACTAGCTGGGTCCGTCGGGTCTAACTAGTTTTTGCTGGGTCTGTCGGGTCTAACTGGGACTAGCTGGGTCTTTCGGGTCTAACTGGGACTAGCTGGGTCTGTCGGGTCTAACTGGGACTAGCTGGGTCCGTTGGGTCTAACTGGGACTAGTTGGGTCCGTCGGGTCTAACAGGGACTAGCTGGGTCCGTTGGGTCTAACTGGGACTAGCTGGGTCCGTCGGGTCTAACAGGGACTAGCTGGGTCCGTTGGGTCTAACTGGGACTAGCTAGGTCCATCGGGTCTAACTAGTTCTTGCTGGGTCTGTCGGGTCTAACTGGGACTAGCTAGGTCCATCGGGTCTAACTAGTTCTTGCTGGGTCTGTCGGGTCTAACTGGGACTAGCTGGGTCAGTCGGGTCTAACTAGTTCTTGCTGGGTCTGTCGGGTCTACCTGGGACTAGCTGGGTATGTCGGGTCTAACTGGGACTAGCTGGGTCTGTCGGGTCTAACTGGGACTAGCTGGGTCCATCGGGTCTAACTAGTTCTTGCTGGGTCTGTCGGGTCTAACTGGGACTAGCTAGGTCCATCGGGTCTAACTAGTTCTTGCTGGGTCTGTCGGGTCTAACTGGGACTAGCTGGGTCAGTCGGGTCTAACTAGTTCTTGCTGGGTCTGTCGGGTCTACCTGGGACTAGCTGGGTATGCCGGGTCTAACTAGTTCTTGCTGGGTCTGTCGGGGCTAACTGGGACAAGCTGGGTCTGTCGGGTCTAACTGGGACTAGCTGGGTCCGTCGGGTCTAACTGGGACTAGTTGGGTCCGTCGGGTCTAACTCGGACTAGCTGGGTCTGTCGGGTCTAACTGGGACTAGCTGGGTCTGTCGGGTCTAACTGGGACTGGATGGGTCCGTCAGGTCTAACAGGGACTAGCTGGGTTTGTTGGGTCTAACTGGGACTAGCTGGGTCCGTCGGGTCTAACTAGTTCTTGCTGGGTCTGTCGGGTCTAACTGGGACTAGCTGGGTCTGTCGGGTCTAACTGGGACTAGCTGGGTCTGTCGGGTCTAACTAGTTCTTGCTGGGTCTGTCGGGTCTAACTGGGGCTAGCTGGGTCTGTCGGGTCTAACTGGGACTAGCTGGGTCTGTCGGGTCTAACAGGGACTAGCTGGGTTTGTCGGGTCTAACTGGGACTAGCTGGGTCCGTCGGGTCTAACTAGTTCTTGCTGGGTCTGTCGGGTCTAACTGGGACTAGCTGGGTCTTTCGGGTCTAACTGGGACTAGCTGGGTCTGTCGGGTCTAACTGGGACTAGCTGGGTCCGTTGGGTCTAACTGGGACTAGTTGGGTCCGTCGGGTCTAACAGGGACTAGCTGGGTCCGTTGGGTCTAACTGGGACTAGCTGGGTCCGTCAGGTCTAACAGGGACTAGCTGGGTTTGTCGGGTCTAACTGGGACTAGCTGGGTTTGTCGGGTCTAACTGGGACTAGCTGGGTCCGTCGGGTCTAACTGGGACTAGCTGGGTGTGTCGGGTCTAACTGGGACTAGCTGGGTGTGTCGGGTCTAACTGGGACTAGCTGGGTCCGTCGGGTCTAACTGGGACTAGCTGGGTTTGTCGGATCTAACTGGGACTAGCTGGGTCCATCGGGTCTAACTAGTTCTTGCTGGGTCTGTCGGGTCTAACTAGTTCTTGCTGGGTCTGCCAGGTCTAACTGGGACTAGCTGGGTCTGCCGGGTCTAACTGGGACTAGCTGGGTCTGTCGGGTCTAACTAGTTCTTGCTGGGTCTGTCGGGTCTAACTAGTTCTTGCTGGGTCTGCCGGGTCTAACTGGGACTAGCTGGGTCTGTCGGGTTTAACTGGGACTAGCTGGGTCTGTCGGGTCTAACTGGGACTAGCTGGGTGAGGACCAGTTTAAGATGGACAGAAGAGACAAGAGTTGTGAATGTTCCTGGTCTTTCTGCAGAGCGGGACATCAAAGTGGCCCGTCCCCTGTACAGTGTGGAGGTGACGGAGACAGAGACGGCTAAGTTTGAGACTGAGATCTCAGAGGAGGACGTTCATGGAAACTGGAAGCTCAAGGGAGAAGCTCTGCACCAGTCAGCTGTGAGTTCCTCTCTCCTCTTTGCTGTCTCTTCCCGTCTCTGGAGACCTAACTGTTCTTCTCTCTGCAGGACATAGAGATTAAAGAAGAGGGGACCAAACACATGCTGATTCTCTACAACGTCCGGATGGACATGGCTGGACCTGTGGACTTCTCAGCTGCTAATGCCAAGTCCAGCGCTCAGCTCAGGGTCAAAGGTCAGACCTGTTCCCACTCTTAGGGTTTTTCTCAGACCTTATTTGTGCTTGAGACTGAAGTTCCTCCTGTCCTGCAGCCCGCTCCATCATACTGACACGTCCTCTGAAGGACGTGACCGTGACAGCTGGAGAAACAGCCACCTTCGAGTGTGAGCTGTCCTACGACGGCATCGAGGTAGAGTGGCTGCTGGGCGGAGAGCGGATGGAGGCCAGCGATCGGGTAAGTCCTGGAGTCTCAGGAAACGTCTTTTACTAAGGTTGTGTCCCTGAGGCGATCTCCTGGTTGGACCTTGTCTCAGGGACTGGTCCATGTCCTCCACTGAGTTGAATTGTTTATCGCAGTAGCTCAGGAGGTGGAGCGAGCTGGTGTAGTGTGGGATCAACCCCAGCTCCCTCCAGGGTGCTCTGCTGTTGTGTCCTTGAGCAAGACACCTGACCCACTTTGCCTTTGTTGTGGGTGGTCAGCAGGGCTGATGGTGCAAATGGCAGCATGCCTCTGTCAGCAGTGGTGGCTACACGGTAACTGAGCATCACCAGCCCTTAGTGCCCTGTATAGCTCTAATCCATCATCATTATTATTGAGTCCTCCTCCTGTCCCAGCCGTGGAGCCCGGGGTGCTGCACATAAGGAAAGGACACATAAAACACATCACATACAAGCCTAAACAGGGGAGTACGAAGCAGTGAGACCACAGAGCAATAGGAGCAAGGGAAGGCATAATGATGAAGCACTACTGATGTAAATACCACTTATTTTTGTCAGCGTGAATTTATACCTACAAATAAAACGTCTGTTTCAGTCAAGCTCCGCCCACGCCCGCTCTGACAAAACGCGCCTACGTCCGCGTCTTAGGCGAGTCGCCTGCTGCTGTACTGGCCTTGGGCTGGTCCAGTGCTGATGCTGGTGTCGGCAGTCGTTAATTCATATTTTAGTTTTGTTGAATACTTTCTGTAAATAGTTTGCATCTCTAAAGATGTTTGAGTTTGGTCGTTTCCAAGATGCCTGCAGCCAGGAGAAAGTGGGCATTAGTGACCTGCTTCCAGGGGAGGTGGGTTCCAGGTCAGAGACCTGCTTCATGGGGAGGAGAAAGGCCTGATGATTCACTTGGGACTTTGTCCCGTCTGCAGGCTGGAAAATGCCTGCATGCTGCCAATAAGGGGTTTGGGAATTTCTCATGAGGAAATAACAATCTTATCTGGTAAAAAGCTGAATTCTTTAGGGTGGGACCTTTAATGGAACGATGCAGCTGGCTTTGGCGGGAGGGCGGGACCAGTTTGTCCTCTGACAATGTTCCTCTAGAGTTAAAAACAACGTGTTCTTCTGTTCATCTGCCTTAAACATCCGGGCTCACCCAGCAAAGAAAACGTTTTAAAACGGCTGATTGTGATCATTTTAGTTTAGATTAAAATAACGTTACACATTTTAGAGCTGATTCAGTTATTTATCATAATTTCATCTTAAGATAAAGCAGCAGGTAGGATCCAGCCCTGCTGACAGCTCACCTTTGTCTCTGCAGGTGAAGACCCGTGTTGCAGGCAGGGTCCACACTCTCACCGTCAGAGACGTGAAGTTGGTGGAGGCCGGTGAGGTCAAGCTGTGTGCTAAAGACTTCCAAACTCAGGCTCAGCTCATTGTCAGAGGTAAACAAACCTGAGCCCAGGGCAGTAGTTGTGTTCAAGCATCACCTGACGGTGTGTGTTGGTGTTCAGAACCGCCGGTGGAGTTCACAAAGCTTCTGGAGGACCAGACGGTGGAGGAAGAGGCCATTGCCACCCTGGAGTGTGAAGTTTCCAGAGAGAATGCAGAGGTTCGCTGGTTCAGAGAAGGACAGGAGATCAGAAAAACCAAGAAGTATGACACAGTTGCTGATGGGCGCAAGAGGGCGCTGCTCATCCATGACTGCTCTCCAGAAGATGCCAAGATGTACACATGTGACGCCAAGGAGTTCAAGACTTCCTGCTTCTTGGAGGTCACACGTAAGTCCAGTCAGAACCTTCACCACTCACGGCGTGCCCTTCCCGCTGAGACCAAAGAAGTCTTTGATCTTCAACAAAGACAAACTTTGTGTCTGCAGCTCCATATGTGGAATTTGGCAAGCCTCTGCAGGACGTGGAGGTCCGAGAGAAGGAATCAGCCAGGTTCGAATGTGAAGTGTCTCGTGAATCCGCCAAGGTGAGCCCAGAACCACCTGAACATACCCAAATTACAGCAGATTAGAGCTAGACCAGTCAGATTAATAGTAATAATACATACAGTGTCCGATCATTACTGCATGTTTTTAACATCACCAGCATCTAGGGTCCACAGCATCACATGTGGTGTGCCCCAGGGTTCAGTTTTAGGCCCAGTACTTTTAACCTCTATATGCTCCCTCTTGGCGGGATCATCAAGAGACATGGAGTGAATTTCCACAGTTATGCTGATGATACACAGCTGCACATCTCTGTGTCTCCTGATGACACACAGCCAATGGATGCACTTTTTAACTGCATTTTAGACATTAAATCCTGGATGGCAGAGAACTTTCTCCAGCTCACCCAGGGCAAAACTGAAGTTTTAGTCATCGTTCCTGAGGCCCAGAGAGAGAAACTTTTACCACAACTACCATCTCTGTCTTTTAATCCTTCTGAACAAGTGAAGAACCTGGGTGTGATTTTTGAATCTGATCTGACTTTTATGCCCCACATTAAAAACATCACAAAAATAGGTTTTCATCATCTAAAGAACATCGTCAGAGTCTGCCCCATTCTCTCTCAGGCCAATACGGAGACGCTGATGCATGCTTCTATCACCAGTAGGATAGACTACTGCAACGCCCTGCTTTCTGGTCTTCCCAAAAACAGGATTTCAGGTCTACAACTTTTACAAACTCAGCAGCACGTGTCCTGATGAAGACCAGGAGGCGGGAGCACATTGCTCCAGTTTAAGAATCACTGCATTGGCTCCCTGTATGTTTCAGGATCCATTTTAAAATACTTTTAATGGTTTTTAAGTGTCTTAATGGTCTTCTCTCTCAGAACTGCTTTTACCATACCAACTCGCGCGGTCTCTGCGCTCCTCTGGCAGCCGTCTCCTTTTTATTCCTAAAGTCAGGACACACACCCGAGGTGAGGCGTCTCTTCATTATTACAGTCCTCGCCTCTGTAACCGGCTGCTGGAGGACCTCAGGGCCTTGAGCCGGCCAATCAGTGAGCAGTGGGTGTGGTGGGCCAGATTAACCTGAAGCTGTCCAACTTGGGAAGAGGGCTGAAAGAAGGACCAGTTGAGCACAGAGAAAAACCAGGCCACCCAGAAGTGAACACCCTATATCATACCTGGGCGGGGGGTGGGCTGGCTATGGACTCACCCATCTGGACTCATGACAGGGAAGACTGTTTTCTTTTTAACATCCGGGAAATGCCTCGGTTAGTAGAAGGTAACTGTTAGCATTAAAAACGTCACCACACAGCAGAACTCCTCCAGGCTTGTGTTATTTGTGGCGATAAAACATTAACGTTGCTGAGCAAACAGAGGCAGTGGTAGAGTTGTGTTGCTGTTAGCCAATCAGAGGAGAGATGTCCACATATCAGGAAGTAAGACTCCCAAACCTGCCATCTGAAGCTCAGCTGTGCGGTGGGTCGCTTCAGCTCCTGGTTATGATGCATCAGTATCCCTCCGAGAACAACTTTCAAGGCATTTATTCCTGCAGACTATCGCTGATGTACTGATTAAATAAGACACCCACACCTTTAAATGCGGTTCCTCTCTGATGTTGTTTGAAGGTTCGTTGGTTCAAAGATGGGAGCGAAATCAGGAAAGGGAAAAAGTACGAGATCATTGCTAAAGGGGTGCAGAGGATTCTGATCGTCCACAAGTCGATGTTTGATGATGAAGCCGAGTACGAATGTGATGCCAGAACCTCCAAGACGTCCGGGATGCTGACGGTCATTGGTGAGGATGTTACTGACTCGTTTAGTGTCACATCTTCTGTTACTGGACATAGTCCTGCAGCCCCTTAGATCAGTATCATGTTCTGTTTACCGTGTCTTCCTGGTCACTAACTGTTAGCCATAATGCTGCTGCTTTGTTCTCAGAGGAAGCTGCTACCTTCACCAAGAACCTGTCCAATGTGGAGGGAACAGAAACGGACAGTGTGAAGATGGTCTGTGAAGTCTCAAAGATCAACGCAGAGGTCATCTGGTACCGGGGAGAAGAGGAGCTGCCAGAGGGCGGTCGCTATGAACAGATCTCAGATGGACGTAAGAGGATCCTGATCATCCAGGACCTGAGGATGGAGGATGCTGCAGAGTACACGTGCAGGCTGAGCCCCACAGTCCAGACATCTGCAGCTCTGAAACTTAATGGTAACGAGATCAGGAGGAGCTTGCTGACTTCAGATGGACCTCAGACTAACCCTTCTTCCTCTTCCTTTCAGAACTAGCTGCTGAGTTCATCTCACGTCCCCAAAGCCAGGAGGTGGTGGAGGGGGACAAGGCTGAGTTTACTTGCTCTGTCTCCAAAGACACCTATGAGGTGAAATGGTTCAGAGGTGAGCAGGAGATCCAGGATGGAGACAAATACACCATCATCAGTGAAGGAAAGAGAAGAGCTCTTATTGTAAAACGATGTGAGCTGAAGGACGAGGGCGGCTACGTCGCCCACATCGGCAACGTCAAGGCCTCCGCTGACCTCTTTGTGCTAGGTGAGATACTTCACTTCTTCTCAGAGGCTAGTTCTGCAGACGTCTGCACTGCTGCTGATGGGTTTGTGTTTCACTGCAGAGAAACTGAGGATCATCACCCCGATTAAAGACACAGAAGTGAAGGAGGGAAGTGAGATTGTGTTCAACTGTGAGACCAACACAGAGGGAGGCAAGGCCAAGTGGCTGAAGAACGAGGAGACCATCTTTGACAGCAGCAAGTACATGATGGCTCAGAGAGACAATGTCTTCTCTCTGAGGATCAGAGATGCTCAGAAGGTAGATGAGGCCACCTACACCATCTCTTTAACCAATCACAGAGGAGAAAGTGCCAAATGCAGTGCCAGCGCTAGAGTTGCAGGTAGGTAAAGTTCCTGTGGTGCGTCCTGCCTCCTGGTTTATGGAGGACCGAGTCTGTAACCCTCATGTGATTCACAGAGGAGAGGCTGAAATTCCTGGAACCCATTGAGGACATTGAGACTCAGGAGAAGAAAACCATCAGCTTTGTCTGTAAGGTGAACCGGCCGGAGGTGACCATCCGCTGGATGAAGGCCGGCCAGGAAATAACGCTCAGCAAACGCGTTGTTTACCGAGCCGATGGCCTCAAACACACGCTGACTATCAAGGACTGTGTCATGGAAGATGAGGGTGAGTACACGGCTGTGCTCGGAGATGACAAGTGTGCTGCTGAGCTGATCATCAGCGAGGCACCGACCGACTTCACGGCACAGCTCAAAGACCAAACCATCACCGAGTTTGAGGACGCTGAGTTCAGCTGTAAACTGAGCAAGGAGAAGGCTGCTGTCAAGTGGTACAGGAACGGGCGTGAGATCAGAGAAGGTCCCAGGTAGGATGTTTCCCTAACCCTAACCCAACCTCTGCTGAAGCCTGACCGCTCCAGCGTGTGAAACACCTTGTGCTGTTCCTGCAGATATCATATGGAGAGAGACGGCAGGACATGCAGACTGACCATCAAGGTGTGCAGACCTGATGATGAATGTGAATATGCCTGTGGCGTAGACGAGAGGAGGACCAGAGCCAGGCTTTTCGTTGAAGGTCAGCTCAGCTCAGACCTTCGAGGGAAACTGTCCAGCCGTTCTGTACAAGTCATTCTCACTGTGTCTTTGTGTCCTGCAGAGACGCCGGTGGAGATCATCCGACCCCCTCAGGACGTCTTTGAACCTCCAGGCTCCGACGTCATGTTCGAGGTGGAGCTCAACAAGGACCGGGTGGAGGTGAAGTGGATGAGGAACAACATGATCATCGTCCAGGGAGACAAGTACCAGATGATCAGTGAGGGGAAGCTTCACCGGCTGCAGGTGTGTGAGATCAGGCCCAGAGACCAGGGGGAGTACCGGATTGTGGCCAAAGACAAGGATGCCCGGGCCAAGCTGGAGCTGGCAGGTGGGTCTACTTTAGTTGTTATTCACCTTATTTAAGCAGGTAGTCGCGTCAAAGCTAAACAAAATGTTAAAGTCATAAATAACAGGCAGATACCTTTTAAAGTCTTTCTTCAGCAAAGCAGCTGATCAGCTGTTCTCTGTGTGAACAATAGGAGGAGAAATAGTGCGAGGTTGGCCTTGCAGAGGCGCCTGGTGGTGGTAGTTGGGGTGGGGGTGGGGGGGTGGGAGGGTCAGTTCTAGGTCCTCATGTATAATCATGTTTTTGAACTAATAACCGGAAAAGGAACTAAATGATCTGAAATAAAAGTCCGAAGCAGACATACTGGATGTTTATTTGAACACCAGCAGGCTGTGGGCTGATTTAGGGTTTACTGGTAGAGTCGCTTTGGGTGCTTTCTCGTTAGAAAACCACATTTTCTTAGCAGCATTCAGTACTAGCTTAACAGAAGAGGGAACTGCTGGACAGCAGAAGCTTTCTACTGAGGTTCAGTGGCCAGGAGCACCCCTTATCAGACACATATATGATGTGGAAACGTCCTTACACACACCTTTACATCTCTGTAAAGAAACAGAGACATGAAGGCTGATGAAGTACGGTTGGATGAATAAAGTGAAGAACATGTCCCTCTGCAGCTGTTCCAAAGATCAAAACCACTGACCAGAACCTGGTGACCGATGCTGGAAAACCTTTCGTGATGATCGTGCCCTACGATGCCTACCCTCGGGCTGACGCTGAGTGGTTCTACAGAGACCAGAGTCTTCCTGTGCAGAACATTGACACCTCGGTGGACAAGACCGAGTATCGTTTGAAGAGCCCCATCAAAGAAGACCAGGGTCGGTACAGAGTAGTGATCAAAAACAAGCACGGGGAAGGAGAAGCTTTCATCAATCTAGATGTGATCGGTCAGTCTGAAGGTCACAGGTGAGCACATCTCTGATGGATGAGGAGAGAGTCTCAGTGTCTTGGTTTTGGTTTCAGATGTGCCCGGACCCATCAAGAACCTGAGAGTAGTTGACACCTCTGATGGTGAGGTGAGCTTGGCCTGGGAAGAGCCCGAGAGCGATGGCGGCAGCAAAATTGTTGCTTACATTGTGGAGCGGCGTGATGTGAAGCGTAAGACCTGGACCCTGGCCACAGATCGGGCTGATATTCCAGAGTACTGTGTCAGTGGCCTTCAGAAGGACTCCCTGTACCTGTTCAGAGTCTGTGCTCGAAACAGGGTTGGCAACGGACCT
Source organism: Nothobranchius furzeri (assembly GCF_043380555.1). Lineage (NCBI taxonomy): Eukaryota > Metazoa > Chordata > Actinopteri > Cyprinodontiformes > Nothobranchiidae > Nothobranchius > Nothobranchius furzeri. The sequence continues at coordinate 27,527,676 of NC_091747.1, read as the reverse complement.
GCAGTTGCCACGGACGACGCCGTTCAGGCCAAGAACAAGTTTGGTGAGCGGACACTTACCGACTGTTTTTAGAAACTAGCTCAGACTTTAACTCTGATGATGCTTGTTGTCTGCATTCAGATGTTCCAGATGCTCCAGAAAATGTTGCAGTAAGTGTGGTGAACAGGTTTGGAGTCACGATCTCCTGGGAGCCTCCCAACTTTGATGGTGGTTCAGATATAACGGCCTATGTGATCGAGCTTCGCGACAGGACTTCTGTGAAGTGGGAGGCGGCGCTGGTGTGCAGGGCCAGCGAGCGCTCGGCCACCCTCAACGACGTGGTGGAGCACAAGGAGTACATCTTCAGAGTCCGGGCTGAGAACAAGGCTGGCATTGGCAGGCCCAGTGCCGCCACCAATCCTGTGAAGATCATGGATCCCATCGGTGAGTAACGGGTGCCAACAGGGAGGGAGTTCAACTCAGGGATTCAGGAACCCAACGATCCATTTGTAGCCCATGTGGGCATGCTCAGAAAGAGGGGGATCTTCTTCCACTTCCTGTAAAACGTCTGATTGTTGCTGCAGAGAGGCCCAGCCCACCTCTGAACCTCAACTACAGTGACCAGATCAACACGGCTGTCACGCTGACCTGGGAGACACCGGCCAGCAATGGAGGCAGCATGATAACCGGCTACATCATTCAGAAATGTGATGAGGGTTCTGACAAGTGGCTGCGCTGCAACGCCAGGCTGTGTCCAGACCTGTTCTACCGGGTACTCCGCCATCACATCAGGTCCCTTCTCTCACGAGTCTTCTGCTCTGACACTACAGTGTTTCTCTTCTCTAGGTGTCTGGGCTGAAGCAGGGTCAGAAGTACCTGTACAGAGTTAGTGCTGAAAACGCAGCTGGTGTTTCAGATCCAGCCGAGCAGCTTGGACCTCTGCTGGCTGATGACCCGCATGGTAAGTGCCTCCCAGAGGAACTGTGCTAAGCTCCTTCTACAGGATGAAGTCGTAAAAGTTTCTTACCCTAAGTAAATATATTTAAATAAATTCTAATAATTTGGCCCATTGGAGGACAAATGCAATAGTTTGGGGAACACAAATTAACCATTAATTAGCTGCCAAATAATATGCATATTAGTGGACTACTAAGTCTGAATTAGTCATTATTAAGCACTAATAAACAGCGTATTAATAATGTCATAATTCTAACATTAACAGGCCTAAATTAAGAGTTTTATCAAAATAAGCCGTTCATAATGGTTTGTTAACTGAAAGTAAATGGTTTGTTGCTGATTAACGCACACACTAATTAGCTCAAATCAATATGTGGCTTTTCATTCAAGGGGAACACATTCTTGCCTTTACGTGGTTAATTAATACTAAACTACTAGTAATTAGGCATGAACAAAATCTGACTTTAGAATGGAGAACATATTATTGCTTATAAGTGGTTAATTGATTGCTGTTTAGGCTCTATTGACATGTAGAGTTTGGTGTTTATTTTACATAATACCAGAAAATAATATTTTTGGTTATTAATGCAGAATAACTATCCCCCCTGAATTACTTCTTTAAAGCCACATATTGATTTGAGATAACTAGTGTGTGCGTTAATCAGCACCAAAACATTTACTTTCAGTTAACAAACCATTATGAATGACTTATTTTGATAAAACTCTTCATTTATGGCCTGTTAATATTAGAATTACATCATTGGTAATAAGCACCTAATAATATCTTAATAATGGCTAAAGCAGACTTAGTAGTCCACTAAGCATATTAATTGGCAGCTAATTAATGGTTAATTTGTGTTCCCTAAACTAAAGTGTTACTGATTTCCTACCTTTATAAACAGTTTAGTCAGTGACCATGATGAGGAAACGTTGTTCTCCCTGCAGTCGGTCCGACCTTTGACCTGAGCGGCTTCAGGAAGGGCCTGGAGGTGATCGCTCCTCAGCCTCTCACCATCAGAGTCCCCATCACCGGATACCCAACTCCTGCTGCCAGGTGGACTTTTGGAGAGAAGGAGCTGAGTGATGCAGAGGAGCGTGTCTCCGTGGCGACCAAGTCGACATATGCAGAGCTGACCATCTCACCGAGCGTTCGTCCAGACAAAGGCACCTATGGCCTGCAGCTGGAGAATGACGTCGCCTCCGTCTCTGGAGAGATTGAGGTCAACGTCATTGGTGAGAGTGGCTGCACTAAAACTAGTTCAACCCACAGGAAGCATCTACAAGATCTTCACTCAACCCTCTGGTCTGACTTTCCCAGCATGCCCCAGTGCTCCTAAAGACTTCAAGGTGGCTGAGGTGACCCGACACCATGTGCACTTGATGTGGGAGCCTCCGGAGCACGATGGAGGAAGTCCCGTCACCCACTATCAGATTGAAAAGAGAGAAGCTTCTAGAAAGACCTGGGCCAAGGTAGGCATGGAAGTTCACCCAGTCTCAGGATTAGGGTTAGTCTGAGTCCACAGCAGGACGGTTACACCTCGAGATGCCTTCTGAGGGATGTGCTTTGATGTTTCTTCAGGTGGCGGCCGGCATCATGGACCTGGAGCACACCGTCACCGACGTGATTGAGGGGAAAGAATACCTGTTCAGTGTTATTGCCTGCAACAAGTGTGGACCTGGAGAACCAGCGTACATCGACGAGCCTGTCAACGTCTCCTCACCTGCCAGTGAGTCTTGACCCACCTGCTAGAGATCACATCATCCCTTACCCAGTTTATCATCACGGTTCTACTCATTAGACCACCCTTCATAGACCACTGTATCCAGTCAGCTAGTCAAGCTTGTTAGTTGTGGTTAACTGTGAATAACTAAGTTGTTTTGACATTCATAGTGAGCTCCCTCTATAGCCTGAGATTCACGTAGCTCTCTCAGTGAAGAACCAGTTCACAGACTGACTTTTAACTGCCTGGATCTGGTCTTTAAGCTGTTCCTGATCCACCTGAAAACCTGAAGTGGAGAGATAAGAGTGCAAAAGCCATCTTCCTCTCTTGGGAACCTCCGAGGTATGATGGTGGTGCTACCATCAAAGGCTATGTGGTGGACAAGTGTCAGCGTGGCACAGACAAGTGGGAGCCCTGCAGTGACCCCGTTACAGAACTCAAGTAAGATTCAAGAGTTTGTTAGTAGTTAAGGAGGTCTGGGTCAGGTGGAATAACCGTCGGTGGTTTCAGGTTCCAGGTAACCGGGCTGATTGAGGGCCAGTGGTACGCCTACAGAGTCAGGGCCCTGAACAAGCTCGGAGCCAGCAGGCCCTGTAGGGCCACTGATGAGATCCAGGCTGTGGATGCCAGAGGTAGGTTAAACTTTTCCAGGCTAACCCAACTCTCCTCCATGGAGCTCCTCACCACCTTTTTTCTTCTCAATATTCTAACAGAACCTCCAGAGATTCAGCTGGATGTCAAACTCCTTGCTGGTCTCACAACCAGAGCTGGTAGCAAGATCGAGCTTCCTGCTGATGTCAAAGGACAGCCCGACCCACGGGTTAAATGGACCAAGGCTGATTTGGTCCTACGGGCTGATGACCGCATTGCCATTGACACCCAGCCAGGACACTCCAAGCTGTCCATCAGCAACACCTCTAGAGGCGACACCGCCACCTACATCATCGAGGCCGTCAACCTGTGTGGCCGTGCCACTGCTACCATCGACGTCAACATCCTGGGTACCACCTAGACTGTCCTCCTGGTGAACATCGTGTTTAGGGTTGGGGTTGGAATATGAGCTAAAGTATGATCTTTATGTGTTTCCTCCTCCTCAGACAAACCAGGACCTCCAGCTGCCTTCGACATCTCTGAGATCACCAACGAGTCCTGCGTCATGGCCTGGAACCCGCCCAGGGATGATGGCGGCTCCCCCATCACAAACTACATTGTGGAGTGCCGTCAAACAGACAATGAGGAGTGGGTTAAACTGTCGGCCACAGTGAAGCTCACCACCTTCAAGGCCTGCAAGCTCATCGCAATGAAGGAGTATGTCTTCAGGATCAGTGCAGAAAACCAGTATGGCATCGGCGTACCGGCGGAGCACACCCCGATCATCGCCAAGTACTCCTTCGGTACGTTTGACACTGCTGGCTTGGGCCACCATCTTAGTTTTAGTTGGAACAGCTTTTTAGTTGGAGTTACTTTTAGTGGCCAAAAGGTGAGTCTCATTGTGTTTGTGTGGATTCTGGTGATCCTGGCATGAGAGGCTTGGAGGTTTAATGGAAGACTGGTTTACAGCTCATAGATGTAGCTGAGCTGCTGGGGGGCTTTCACACCAGCAGCACTCCTTTAAGGCTACAGGAAGCCTCATTATTTCTGAGTTCAGACCTTAACAGAGAGTGCTCAATAACCCCTCGCCCCATGAAAGTCCACCCATGGAAATGCAATCAGACTTTTTAGAGATGTAGTGATGTCATTCCTTTAAGCCCCGCCCCCAGCTTCTGACGTTCTCAACAAGATCAAATCTGTCAGCGTGGTCGACACACGCAGCGCTGTAGACGACAGCCGGGTTTAAACGAGCCGTCTGTGCAGCACCTTTCAGACTCAGGACTCCAAAGCGCTCTGCGCTGCAGTCCGCCACTCACACAGTCGCACCCTGGTGGTGGTGAGCTACCACGTAGCCTCAGCTGCCCTGGGGCTGTACACAGGCACCTCCGGTCCCACCCATCACCAGCAGCAGGTAATGGGGTTAAGAGTCTTGCCCAAGGACACAACAGCAGCATTCTCTGTCTGGAGCCGGGATCGAACCTGCAACCTTCTGAACACTGGACAAGCCGCAGTACCTCCTGAACTGCTGCCGCTATGATGCTACGGCTAGTAGCCATGAAGAGAGTTTGTTGGAGCCAAAGTCTCCTGACACAATAAGAAAGCCAAAGATCTGCTCCACACGTTGGAGCCCTCTAACCACGTGAACACCTTCGTTACCGAGTTCACTTAGTTTCTTTTTACATAATTACATGAAACGTGTTCTGTAAGTGGAGCGGCAGCCTTTAATGTTGTTGGTTTGTGTTTACTGATCTCGTCAGAGATGTCAAATATATAACAGTTATGTATTTACAAACTGTTTGTCCCTCCTGACATCTGCTCAGCCTCTAATGTCTGAGCTCGTCAGAACAAACGGAGCACCTGTGCATGTCCAAAGACGAACCGCGTCACGGCTATCCTTCAGCATTAACCCGCTCCATGCAGGAGAGCTCCGGTTACACCTGCGTAGCTTCAGATGTGTGAAGTCCAGTTACCTGTAGACATACCTGTACGTCTTCTTCAGTCAAACGAGCCTCTATCTTCTCATACATTAGTCTGTGATCTTAACGTGGACCCACCTACCTGGTGACATGGTTCATTCTATGGACATGTATGGTCCTGTATGGAGAGGTGTGGATACGACCCCGCAGTCTGACGATACACAAATGATCTAACAATGTGTTTCAGAACCTCCTGGTCCTCCAACCAGAGTCACACCCTCAGACATCGCCAAGGATGCTGTGACTCTGACCTGGTTTGAGCCTGACGAGGATGGAGGTAGCCCCATCACTGGATACTGGATTGAGAAGTTTGATCCAGACAGCGATAAGTGGATCCGGTGCAACAAATTGCCTGTAAAAGACACAACCTTCAGGTAAGTCAGGACAATCCTCCGTCCCCTTCAGAGGAAGCCAACCAGAGTTAGGGATCATCATGTCCCTCTGCCTGTAGGGTAAAGGGACTTCCCACCAAGAAGAAGTACCGCTTTCGTGTTCTGGCAGAGAATCTGGCTGGACCTGGAAATCCAAGTGCAGAGACAGATCCTGTCCTCATTAAAGACCCGATAGGTAAGTCCATCAGGACTTTACAGCGTTTCAGCTGGATGTGGTCAGGTTTCAACCAGCACACGGTTGGGTGGGTTTGCTTTAGGCTAATGATAACATGAACATCTTTGCCAGATCCTCCATGGGCACCAGGGAAACCAGTCATCAAGGAGGTGGCCAAGACTTCTGCCGTCTTAGCTTGGACACGTCCAGAGCACGATGGTGGAGCAAAGATTGAAGGCTACATCATCGAGTTCCAGAAGAGTGGAAATGAAGAATGGATCAGAATAGCAGAGGATGTTCCTCAGACCGAGCACCAGCTGCAGGGTCTGATGGAGAAGCAGGAGTATTCCTTCAGGGTCAAAGCTGTCAACAAGGCAGGGGAAAGCGAGCCCAGTGAGCCCAGCGAGCCTGTGGTCTGCAAGGAGAGACTTTGTAAGTTCGCTCGGAAACACAGATGTGTGTTTATCTTTGTGCTTACTCATGTCGGGTGTTGTTCCCTACATCACTGAAAACCGCTGCTGTTAAGCCTCTTCTAGAGAAAAGCAAACTAGATCCCTTAGTGGTGAAGAACTACAGACCAACCTCTCGTCTCCCTGGATTGAACAAGCAGTTATGATCCAGCTGAGCCTCCTGGATGGATTTCAGTCAGGCTTTAGAAACGCCACAACAGTGAGACTAGGTCTTCGTGTCACAGGTCTGGTGTCTGTTATTTTGACCGACAGGGTAAAAAAAGCCTGTTGTGATGGATTATCATCACTTTCATTTTTCTGTTTACTTTATTTATAAAAGTCGTCCCAAGGGTGAGAGTCAGTAAACATCCCAGTACAGGTCAGGTCATTCAGCCAATCAGTAACAAGTTTCCTTTATAAGAGACCCAGCAGGTTTCATCCAGTCACTGACTAGAGTCAGAGTCTTTACAGCAATCCTCACTGGGGATGGAGAAGACACACACACACACAACACACACACACACACACACACACACACACACACACACACACACACACACACACACACACACACACACACACACACACACACACACACACACACACACACACACAACTTTATTCTCTATATGACTGAATCCTGGGGAGGGAGAGGTCTGGTGGTTGACTGCGGTGTGCCAGCTGATGGCCCCCTCCATCAGGCCATTACAGCCCTCCCCTCCAGAACACCAGGCCTTTGTGTGCTTCATCATTTTAAGTTTGCAGTATCGCGCTGTCACATAGATTTTAGAAGTCGAAGACCGTTTTGTTTTCTCCGTTCTCTTGCACCTGAAAGCACATTGGATTGCTTCTGTGTATGAAAAGTAAGTATAGCTGGTTGCCTTGGAGCGGTCTAGTGGGTGAAGGGTCCGGGGTGGCCTGCCACTTGCTTTAGGTTAACGTTTAGACGTATCAGTCTTTGCTCTGTGTTCCAGACCCTCCATCTGCCCCTCAGTGGCTGGAAGTGACCAACATCACCAAGGTCAACGCTGACCTGAAGTGGCAGGCTCCAAGCAGTGATGGAGGTTCCCCCATCACCAACTATGTTGTGGAGAAGAGGGATGTAAGGCGGAAGGCCTGGCAGACCGTGGACACCACCGTTAAGGAGCTGAAGTACTTGGTGACTCCTCTGAATGAAGGTTCTCTGTATGTGTTCCGCGTTGCTGCTGAGAATGCCGTGGGAACCGGTGACTTCTGTGAGCTGGAGGACGCAGTGCTTGCTAAGGACACGTTCAGTGAGTCTACACAAACACCCAATCAAAACCTTCCATCAAGCTCACTCTACTAGACTTGTTTATGGAGAACAACAACTGTTTGCTTCCGTCACTTATGTCTAGATCATCAGTCTGTCAAGGAGCGGCTGCACCAACTAGACTGTCAGGAAAAAGGATTCATGTGTGTTTTGCGTCTTTACAGCAACTCCTGGTCCTCCATATGCCCTGACAGTGATGGAGGTCACTAAGAGACACGTGGAGCTGAAGTGGGAACCTCCTAAGAGTGATGGTGGAAGACCCATAACCAAGTAAGTCCCATCAGTGATTCAGACTTAGGAACTAGTGGGAATGAGACCTGGGTTTCCCACCATGAAACAGGAAACATGCCACAGCATAGTCAGAGAAGACAAACACCTTTTTTGTTTTCAGGTATGTGATTGAGAAGAAAGAAAAGGTGGGAACTCGTTGGCTGAAGTGCTGCAAGACTCCAGACAAACAGACCCAGTTCAAGGTGACGGATGTGGACGAAGGATCAGAGGTGCAGTTCCAGGTCAGAGCTGAGAACGAGGCTGGAGTTGGAGATCCAAGTGAACCCACTGTGATCCTCACCATTGAGGACCCGACCAGTAAGTAACCAGATAGTGAAAACTCAACAACCAGCATTCCAGACATTAACTCTGCTTGTGCTTTGGAACTGCAGGTCCTCCATCTCCTCCTCTGGAAGTGACCGTTGTGGACGCCAGTAGGCAACACATCAACCTCACCTGGAAGCCTCCAGCCAAGGACGGCGGCTGTCCAGTATCAGGATACCATGTGGAGGTGGCAGAGGCTCGTCCTGAGCTGAAGTGGCTCCGGGTCAACAGCAGGCCCATCAAAGACCTCAAGTTTAGGATCGATGATGGAATCAAACCAGAGAAGAAGTATGTTATCAGGGTTCGAGCCATCAACTCGATTGGAGTCAGTGATCCTTCCGAGATCTCTGACAAAGTCTTCACCAAGGATCCTGATTGTAAGCTCAGACGCAGCATCGGTCCAGCCCAGCAGGGGTAATGCAGCTCATCAGAGTCATCTTTGAGTAATGAGTGTGTCTCCTGGTCTGCAGGTGCTCCAAGCATGGATCTAGAGGCCCAGGATGTGATTGTGGTTGAAGGTGAGAAGCTGCACTTAAACTGCCCCTACAGGGCCATCCCAACACCAAAGATGGTTTGGCAGAAGGACACGGTGGAGTGCAAAGCTGGCGACAGGCTCTCCATGACTGTGGAGATGAGCAGCGCACACCTGGAGCTGCTGAAGTGCCAACGCTCTGATGCTGGAACCTACAACATCACGCTGGAGAACAGCCTAGGAACAGCTACCGGGACCATCAATGTCAAAGTTATTGGTGGGTTCTTCAACCTTACTACACTCATAATCACACCGATATGTGCTGCACAGGTGATTCTGTTCAGTAAAGGTGGTCAGGGTCTCCACAGGTGGTCAGGGTCTCCAAAGGTGGTCAGGGTCTCCAAAGGTGATCAGGGTCTCCAAAGGTGATCAGGGTCTCCAAAGGTGGTCAGGGTCTGCACAGGTGATCAGTGTCTGCACAGGTGATCAGGGTCTCCAAAGGTGGTCAGGGTCTCCAAAGGTGATCAGGGTCTCCAAAGGTGATCAGGGTCTCCAAAGGTGGTCAGGGTCTGCACAGGTGATCAGTGTCTGCACAGGTGATCAGTGTCTGCACAGGTGATCAGGGTCTCCAAAGGTGGTCAGGGTCTGCACAGGTGATCAGTGTCTGCACAGGTGATCAGGGTCTCCAAAGGTGGTCAGGGTCTCCAAAGGTGATCAGGGTCTCCAAAGGTGATCAGGGTCTCCAAAGGTAGTCAGGGTCTCCACATGTGATCAGTGTCTGCACAGGTGATCAGGGTCTCCAAAGGTGGTCAGGGTCTCCAAAGGTGATCAGGGTCTCCAAAGGTGGTCAGGGTCTGCACAGGTGATCAGGGTCTCCACAGGTGGTCAGGGTCTGCACAGGTGATCAGGGTCTGCACAGGTGATCAGGGTCTGTGTTAGGTATTTTTATTTTATTCATCTTTGTTGTGAAATCTTTTGTTAAATGTGTTGGGGGAAAACCTGACCTTACTTGTTTTTACGTTTGGGTGTTTTCAGAAACTCCTTTCTGCTTTAGGCATTTTGATCCAGTATCTGAAGTTTTCTTTAGTCCTGTGCATTCTAAGACCAAAGTGTTTTCCATTAGTTAAAAGCAAACTGGTCAGGTAGGAAAATTAGCTCAACTCTAGAAACTTCTCTTGTGATTGTGGAATTTGTGGGTGTGAACATTTTGTGAATAAATCCCTCCATGAGCTCTGGCTCCTTTGTGAGAGGAAAATGGCTTCCGTGTGTGATGGTCTGATTCACTCTCACCCTCTGCAGAGTTCTATCACTTTGCAGAGTTTGTCTGTCTGTTTAATAGGTTTGTTACAGTTTACCAAATTAAGAATCCCTCTGTGTGTGTGTTCTGACTTCCTTTAAGGTAATATAAGTTTAAGGTATTATAAGAACAATAGTATAAATTAAATATGCAACATAATAGTGAATAATGCTAAATTAAAATACCCAACATAGATAAAAATTACCTAACAGTCTGCACAGGTGATCAGTGTCTGCACAGGTGATCAGGGTCTGCACAGGTGATCAGGGTCTGCACAGGTGATCAGGGTCTCCACAGGTGGTCAGGGTCTGCACAGGTGATCAGGGTCTCCACATGTGATCAGGGTCTGCACAGGTGATCAGGGTCTGCACAGGTGATCAGTGTCTGCACAGGTGATCAGGGTCTCCACAGGTGGTCAGGGTCTGCACAGGTGATTCTGTTCAGTACAGGTGAACTACTTCCCCAGACATAATTACTGCCTTTTATAAAATGATAGTTACAGGTTTTAAGGTGGCTGCTTTAGGACTGACTCTCCTGTCCTCCTGAACTCTGCAGGACGCCCTGGTCAGTGCAAAGACATCTCCTCCAGTGACGTGACGAAGAACTCCTGTAAGATCAGCTGGGTGGCTCCAGAAGATGACGGTGACTCACCGATTGTCAGCTACTGTCTGGAGCGCCGTGAGGCATCCAAGAAGACCTACATCCCCATCATGTCAGGGGAAAATGTTCTGACCTTTGAGGTCCAAGACCTTTACATCAACTGTGAGTACTACTTCAGGGTGAAGGCTGTGAACAAGGTTGGAGCTGGAGAGTACCTGGAGCTACGGAGCCCGGTCATCACTGAGGAGATCAAACGTGAGTTCTGTTAGAATGCTTTTTAAGATGTTTACAGGTTAGGGTTATAAATGTTTGCATGCTCATTTATCTTATTTTTCATTGTTATACTTTTCCATTCGGCATTCAGGGCAGGTGGAAAAGTAAGATGGGGAAATGCGTTTCTTTACTGTGCAGATGGCAATAATGGCTTTTGAATGTTGAGCTGGTGCCTGGCCCACAGGATCACTCTCTGGTGTTTGCTGTCGTTACACAGAAAAACCCGACCCACCCATCCAGGTGGAGGCTCGCGATCCCACCTCCTCATCCGTCACAGTCACTTGGAAGGCTCCAGATTACGACGGGGGCTGTCCCATTCAGGGCTACACTGTGGAGAAGATAGAGAAGGATGGTGACCGCTACGAGAAGGTCACACCAAGCCTGGTCCCTGGCTTCTCCTATGTGGTGACTGGCCTGAAGGAAGACATGGAGTATCAGTTCAGGGTCCGTGCGGAGAATGCTGCTGGAGTCAGTGAGCCGTCACGCAGCACGCCGCTCATAAAGGCCGCTGATCCCGTTGGTACGTCAGCTTCTGTCAGAGGTGTTCTTCATCACGTTCCTCTAGATCTTTAAAACTTTTGTTCTGTGATTCCCAGAAAAACCAAAAGTCACCCTGCATGCCCGTGTGCAGTCAGGCGTCTGCGTTAAGAAGGGAGAGGAGATTCACATCGACGCCTTTATCTCTGGGTCCCCGTACCCTAAAGTCACCTGGCTGAAAAACGAAGAGGACGTTACCAAGGAGCCAACCAAAAAGATTGTCCCTGTAGTTAAGAAGAAGAGAACCAAAACTCTGGTTTGTCCCCTTAAGGAGACATCTCACAGAATGTGGACTGGGTCCTGGTGTTCCCTTCTTATGTCTGACTCTGTTTGGTGCAGGTTCCAGAACCGGAGGAGGAGTTTGTGACTCCTCTGCGTGAGAGACTGGGTCTGGATAAGACCACCAAAGGCCAGTCCGCTCTGATGATCCGTGATGCTGTCCGAGCTGACCACGGCACTTTCACCATCAAGGTGGAGAACACACACGGTGCTGCTTCTGCCTCCTGCTTTGTCAACGTCCTGGGTGAGAAGGGTTTAGTGTAACACAAGTCTGTCTGGAGGTGAAATGCTGATTCTGCCTCTGTCCACTAGACAAACCTGGCCCTCCAATCAACTTCACCTTCGATGACATCAGGAACACCTCGGTGGTCTGTAACTGGGAGCCTCCCGAGGACGATGGCGGCAGTGAGATTCTGAATTACATCCTGGAGAAGAAGGACAACAAGAATCATGAGATTGGCTGGATTACCATCACCTCCACGCTGAAGGGCAACCGTTTCCCCGTCACCAAGCTGATCGAGGGGAAGGAGTACATCTTCAGAGTTACTGCTGAGAACAAGTTTGGCTGTGGTCCTGGGTGCATCTCAGAGCCGCTCGTGGCCAAGAATCAATTTAGTGAGTAGCATGGCCCTAACCCTTACAGAATTCACCAGGAGGTTCTAACAAAACACCACCTTTATCTTCTCCACTCACCCAGACCCTCCAGATGCCCCCAACACCCCCAGAGTACATGAGGTGACAGCAAGCTCCGCCCACATCTCCTGGCATGAGCCGAAGGACAACGGCAGCCCAATCCTGGGCTACTGGATTGAGAGGAAGGAGGTGAACAGCAAACACTGGACCCGAGTGAACCGGGCCCTGCTCAACTCTTTGGATGTGAAGGTGGCTGGTCTGATGGAGGGACTCACCTACATCTTCAGGGTGTGTGCAGAGAACCTGGCCGGGCCCGGGCCCTTCAGCGAGCCCACAGAACGCGTCGTAGCAATGGACGCCATCCGTAAGTTTCCACTGATGGTTTCTTTCGGTTTCCTACTCTTCATACTCCCCTCAGACGGAGCCGCTGCAGCTTTCCACAGATGCACAAAGTATACAGATATACTTCTTATTGTCAGCTCTAGTAGGCCAACAGCTGCTGTCTGTAAATACAAGGTTCCTCCTGAGAGAGATGATTTTATTCTGATGATCCACATGAAGAAGAGCAGGACAACCGCAGTTTGGAGAAATATTATTCCAGAATTTATTCCTGTACACTCAGATCTTTGCCTTCATGTCTAAATCAGTTCTCAGGAGTAGTTCATCCATCCGGCTAGGCAGGAGGAGACTGTTGGACACCTGGGAGGGACAAGTGGTCACCTTAGACTGTAGAAATGTAGACCAGAAGATCCAGAAACTACTATTATCTGTGTATCTCTAGTTGTTCCATGTCCGCTGGACAACATTTACCATGTTTTTCTATCCCAGTTCCTCCTGGACCCCCCACTCCATGGGTGGTGGACACTGGGAAGGATTGCGTCATCCTAGCCTGGAAGCCTCCCCTCTACAACGGTGGAGGAGACATTCTGGGATACCACATTGAGAAGGTATAAAGCCTGTTCATTCAGATGTTTGAAGCTTCTACAGAACCCTTCAGTCCTGCGTTCTGGTTCACCAGGTCCTGATGGGAGAGAAGGAGTGGAGCCGCTGCACTGAGTTCAGGTGTAAGGAGCTGACCTACACCGCTGTGGGCCTCACTGAAGGAGCAGATTACTACTTCCGGGTTGTAGCGGTTAATGATGCTGGTCCTGGAGCTCCTGGTGTTACTGACCCCGTCACAGTCAAAGAACCCCAAGGTCAGTGTCGGGAAGTTCTTTTTAAATATGAACTAGTTTAAAGTTCAGTTCACACATTCAAAAACGAACTAGTTCAGTTCATAATTACATCTTTGAACTAGTTCGTAGTTTTTGTTTTCAGTGTGTTGTAACGAGCGATTCCCCTCAGGGTTCTTGTTTCCCCCCGTTCAGTCCACACCGGTACCCAGCTGCAGCACGTTCTCACCCGCAGGAGGACAAAGCTGCTGTTCGAAGTTTGGAAAAACAATTGCTCAGCGTTCTGAGGAGGAAACAAGGATGCACCTGCAAATCATCTAAACGTTCATTATCTTTTAATTATGTCACTTTTCTCATTTTCTGACCTGTTTGTCCGAAGAGACAGAAAAGTTGTAGAACTCGGGTCACAAAGTCCGGATGAACGAGTGAATTACAGGTCCGACTCTGTGACTAGATCTGATGCTTCTCCCATATTATTGGTCGAGGTCAAGGTCCATTTTATTTATAGAGCGCATTTACAGCAGCAAAGCTACACCAAAGCGCTGTACAAGGTACAACAAATCAACAATAAAAACCTAAAAATAAGATGAGGACACAACAGTCACAATTCATAATAAAAACTGTTAAAAACTATTAAGATGCTCAAGTCAACCTGCATTAAAAGCCAGATCAAAAAATTGCGTCTTAAGAAGGGATTTAAATGCTCTAGATTCTGTGTGGTCCTGATGTTGAGAGGTAGCTTGTTCCACAGTTTGGGAGCTACCACAGAGAAAGCTCTGTCGCCGCGAGTCTTGTGGCGGGTTTTTTGAACTGTTAAAAGAGCTTGAGAGCTGGACCTCATGGTTCTGGCAGGGACGTAAGCAGACAGCAGCTCAGAGATGTAAACTGGGGCCAGGCCATGAAGGGATTTAAAAACAAAAAGTAAAATTTTAAAATGGATCCTGTAAGAGACAGGAAGCCAATGGAGAGAGGTCAGAACTGGGGTAATGTGATCGGGCCGCTGCATTTTGGACCAGCTGAAGTCGGTGTGGGGAGGACTGCTCCAGGCCAGAATACAGGGAGTTGCAGTAGTCCAGTCGGCAGGACACGAAGAGGTGGATGACATGTTCGAGGACATTAGCAGGAATGTATGGCTTCACCTTTGCTATCTGCCATAAATGATAAAAACCAGATTGGACCACTGCACTCACCTGTCTGTGAAGATTAAAAGATCCGTCTAAAAACACACCAAGGTTTTTAACACAGGGTTTTAGAAAACCAGAACAATGACCAAGAGGACTAACAACATTGTTTAAAAGATTAGGACTGCCAAATAGTAAAATTTGACTTTTTTGCTGCGTTCCAGTTGTGTTTGATACGTACCACGATGCCCGTTAACAGCACAGGGCGAGGTCTACTCTTTATAACGTCAATGGCAACAGGACGCTTTACCTCCGTGGAGATCTGGAGCTCTCCAACAATACACATACACAACACGTTCACAAATGTCAGAATGAACGTGTCGGACAAAATATGAATAAGTTCAGTTCACATTGACTAAAACTGTGAACGAGTTCAGGCACAACACCGCCCACAGTACCGGTGCTGCCAGGTTGTAGTAACTCACGGGGTTGAGCTGGTGAGTAACGCTTTGAACCTCTCTCTGTGTCCTTTAGAGTCTCCTGCCGTGGCCTTCAACAGCTCTGTTAAAAATGGAGTCATGATCAAAGCCGGAGATCCTCTGAGGCTTCCTGCTGTGGTGACAGGCCGACCCCAGCCAGAGGTCAAATGGCTCAAAGATGAAGCTGAAATTGACAAAGAGAGGATGATGGTGGAGACCGAGGGCAAGAACAGCACTCTGTTCATTAAGAAGTCCATCAGAGCAGACCACGGGAAGTACCAGATCACCGGTACCAACAGCAGCGGCACCAAGAGCGCAGAAACCAGAGTGGACATTATGGGTCAGTGCTCCATCACAGACATGCAGACTGGGTTTACTGGGCTTTCACTGATCAGGTGCACCTGGTCTGCATCTTTAGGTGTAGGAAGTCTTTCTAACCAGCTGAAACTTGTTTCTGTAGATGTTCCTGGACCCGTGGTTGACCTGAAGACAGTTTTGGTGACAAAGAAGAAGATTGTCCTCACCTGGTCTGATCCTCTGGACAATGGAGGCAGTGACATCATTGGCTACGAGGTCCTGAGGAAGGATGCCAAGATGAAGCTTTTCCGTCAACCCATTGAAACGGCCTCCTGTAAATGTGACATTCAGGACCTTCTGGCCAATGAGGAGTACGACTTCAGGGTCATTGCCAGAAACAAGTATGGTGATGGAGCTCCAGCAGACCTGGGACCCATCTTGGCTGAAGATCCTAAAGGTAACCATGCTGATATTGAACCTACAGCCTTTACTACTGAAACATTCTAGAAACATTCCTGAGTCCCTCCATGATGTTTCAGGTACTCCGTCTGCCCCTGAGAAGCTGCACTACACTGACAGAAGTAAGACCACCATCACTCTGGCCTGGCTGCCACCACGCACCGATGGGGGCAGCCCCATCAGAGGCTACTACGTAGAAAAGATGAGGTCTGATGACACCGAGTTCGATGTGGCCAATCGCAAGATCTTCACAGAGTGCAGTGGAACTATTGAAAACCTTTCTGAGAACCAGGAGTACCAGTTCCGTGTCAAAGCTGTAAATGAAGTTGGGGATGGGGAACCATCCAAACCAATCACAGCCAGGATCCAGGATGATCAACGTATGTTCAGATCTCAGTCCTACTGAAGGTCCAGTGTTGATGTAAAGTTTTCATAAACAGAAGCATTGTTCTGTCGCAGTTCCTCCATCCATCACCATCTTGAAGTTTTTCAAGAGCAACACGATTGTTGTGAGGAAAGGAGCCGCCATCGACATCCCAGCAGAGGTGACCGGACTTCCTCTGCCTGTGCTTCAGTGGATGAAGGATGATGTGGTGATGGAGAAGCCTGAAGATGAGAAGATGACAATGGAAACAGAGGAGGTGAGAACAAAAGGCTCAGAGTTTGGAAAAACGTACATCTAAGGAGACCATCTGACTACTGCAACGGGAGAAGCTGTTGATTCTATCTTCAGCCTGATGTCCTCATGTTAATGCTCTGTCCTCAGGTGAACCGGACCACCCTGAAGACCAAGATTGCTATACCACAAACCATCAGACAGGACAAAGGAAACTACAAGCTGGTCGCCGAGAACAGTTACGGCCAAGCTCAGCAAGTGGTCAGAGTGGAGATCCTGGGTAGGAACCAGAGCCTTTTTTTGTTTTGTGAGAACAATGAGATGGATCAAACAACATTAATAACGAGGGACTGGCTCTCCCTGTTAGCATTGTCCACAGGACCCAGAAGGGGAGCTGCTGTGTGTCAGGCTGTAACTGGGCGATGAGGGGCTGATTGGTTCACTGGGTGGGGCTTGTGGGTGACTAGCTTAGGTACTGGCCTGATACGGTGCGTTTCTTTGTACTTGTACTCATAAAAACTGCCCTGATGCTACACCAGATACTGATCACACTGGTCCACTGTGGTGGACATAACAGGAGTGTTGAACAGACGGCTAAAGTGGCGACTTGAGCTACATTTAATCCTGGCTTCTACTGGTTCAAGCTGGTTCACTTCTTGGAAGATTTAGCACAAGGTGGGGCTCATTGGGATCACAAGTGTTAGCTAGCTTATGAATGTTAGCTTACTTTCCTCCTGCTGTTGTTTTGATCGAATTGATCACGTTTCCGACTTTTTTGTCGCTGGCTGGGTCACCGGGTTCGGCTGCTGCTCTTACACTGGGTGGGGTGGGGGGGGTGGTGGTGGGGGGGGGGCTTATTTATAATTGTGAAGCTCATCATGCTACATAAATAACCCAGTAAAGAGCCACAAGCACTTTGAGGGCTGCTAGTCTGATTGACAGCTGCTGTCCATCCCTGTCTAAAGACATGTTGGCTTCACAGTCTCCGTCAATGCCACAGCAAAGCTGTTAGCTCTTCATGGTGAAACCAACCAGATAAAATGCTACAACCTAGCTTGTTTTGGACTTTTAATGGATGTTCCTTTGGCGACCATAATGGTGAAAGAGGCATTCCCGTGAGTAGCGTGACATCGTGCAAAGGGTCAGAGGGCAAATGTTCCAGCCGAGTAAATAAATCCATACAAATAGAAAAACAAGAGCTGCATAACCCGATCAGGCTGGGTCTCTGTGGGTTAGAGGTCAGTTGTAAATGTGCTATCTTATGTTAGCCTAGCCATAGTTCTCTGTAGAGTTAAACAGGCCAGGCTAGTCTTGACTGAGGCCTTCAGTGGTGCGGTTCCCCGTTCTACCTCTAGATGCTGTTCCTACGCATGCTCTGAAGTTTTCTGATGTTCAGGAACATTTCCACACACAGGTACAACGTGATGATCACCACACAACGACTACATTAGTCCCTACCATCGACACATATACTGGACAGTTTGTGTCCATAGGCTCGAATTTTAGCTTTTGGTGCTCAAATAGGAAGTTCCCACCACCGCCATTTTGATCGTGTCACAGGTCTCGTCACACCCAGACAACCCTAAAATGGGAAAAGAGGTGGAGCTGGGGGTGGGGCTGTTACGTCTGGAACAGGGTTGGAAAAAATGACCAATGTAGCTGATAGCTAACTTGGCTAACCCAAGAAGCTAAGAAGCGCTCCTTAAATCGGAGTATCCTACTCACACTGCAGACTGGCTCCTGTGCGAGCTTTCGTATTTTCCCTGTCAACTTCCCCCTCCCAGAAATGTCCCTGAGCTGGTGTAGAGGGAATGCAGCTCATGCTGCCGGTGGAAGCTGTGTTTGTTCTCTGAGCATGCTAATCAGTCCTACTCATTGTTTTTAGACCGTCCCCTTCCTCCGAGGAACATAGTGGTGTCGGACATCAAGGCGGATTCTTGCTACCTGACGTGGGACTCTCCTGAGGACAATGGAGGAAGTGAGATCACCAACTACATCGTGGAGCGCCGAGACGCCAGCAAGAAGAAGTCTGACTTTGAAGTTTTGACCATCAACCTGATTGACAGGAGATATGGGGTCAGTCTTCACAGTTACTAGCTCAGCATGCAGAAGTCCAACTGCATCATGGTCTCCCTTCTCATAGCTGTCCTCTTACATGTCTGCCTGACCACTGAAAGGTCCTTCAGGCATGTGACGGGTTACCTCTCACACAACAACCTCCTTGGCCCTAACCAGTGTGTGTTTCTAAAGCAAGCCACTTCACCCAGACAGCCCTGTAGCCTCACCAACAGCCATGTCTGCTGTTCTAATCAGGGGTGTGCCTTGGCTAGACTCTGCTGATACAACACACGTCAACCATACGGGAGAGACGGTGCGATAACAACCATATGATGTGTGCAAGGCCTAAGACTGGCTGTATTGGGTGGTGAGGCCAGACCCTTCCAACCACATCCAGTGCCTGTTGTTCTGTGGGAGTGGAGGTGCTGCCAACTGCAGTCACACTACACCAAAAATAAAGTAAATGGGCTACATATTAAATAAATGATAAATTCTGCTTTTAAACATCGATTGAGGATCATGACACTAAATGTTGTGAATTTTAGTGAATCATTGTTCTCCTACATCTCAACCGGCTGCATGTGACTGTCCACTGCAGTGTGGTATTGTCCCTCCTCTGTAGCATGGTTTAGCCCAACCTCACAGACACTCCCATCGTCCCCACGATGGTGGGAAGACCTTCGGAGCTACCAGACCCATCTCCTACACTACAGATGCTCATTAGTATTAATATTATATTAACTGACCAATACTATTTTAATTGTTTGGTACATGATAGTAATCTGTACAATTTTGTGATGTTAGCACACGAGTTTAAGCTAACATGGTTAACTCACCAGACACCTGCTGCTCCCTCGCTGCTTCTCCTCCTTAATCTCTTTGCTTTGGCCGATCGTTTCTCCCTCTGGTTTGTCTCTGCCCTCTGGGACGTGCAGCAAACTCATAACTTTATGGTTTTGGTCCATCATGAGCATAATTGTAAACATTTAGTTTCCTCTGTGTCAGAGCCAGCATTAGCTCATCACCACCAGGGTGTGAATGGGTGAATGGGTTGTGAAGCGCCTTGGGGGTTTGTAGCACCCTAGAGGGGGTACTACCAGATGATTGTTTTATTAGAAAACCTCATCAAGCCAATTTCATCCTTTCATTTGATCTTCTGTTTCTTTAGGTCTGCAAACTGGCCCTGAATGGTTGCTACCAATTTAGGATCAAAGCTGAGAACAAATATGGCACCAGTGATGGCTGCGACTCGGAGAAAGTCCAGCTCCGAGATCCGTTCGGCCTCCCCGGACCTCCACGTAACTCTAAAATCATAGCCGCCACGACGTCTTCCATGACCGTGACCTGGGACCCCCCGCTGGACAACGGTGGCTCCACCATCCAGGGCTATTGGTTGGAGAAGAGGGAGCGTGGTGCCGTGTACTGGGGCCGTGTTAACCGAGCCCCGGTCACCAAGCCGGCTGTGAAGGGTCTGCAGTACACTGTGCTGAGGCTTATCGAAGGAACGGAGTACCAGTTCAGGATCTCAGCCTGCAACGCTGCAGGGGTCGGGCCGCCCAGCGAAGCCACAGAGTGCCGCTTCGCCGTGGATCCTTGCAGTAAGTGTTGTAGCATTGCTCCATCCTACATGTCAGCACTGCTGCACAGACAGCCGAGCGGGAGCTGCTGGTGGTCCAACGCTCTGGGACGAGTCACCTTTGAGTGTTAGACAGAATCGTTTTGATGTGATGGCGTTTCAGCATTAGGGATCACATCATTGCTTGGATCTTATTGTTTTTCGTCTCCTTTAACCTGTTTTTTCTTTCAACTTTCTCTTAATGTTTTATTTTTTATCTTTCTTTTAATGGCACTATATCTGTTTTCACTGTGTTCAGCACCCTGGTCTGCTGATAAGGTTGTGGAAGGTGCTTTACAATTAAATGAACTGAACTGGCCCTTGAACCAGTTAAACCAGTCTGCCAGCACATCAGTATCTTACCTAGTCTGTGAGGACATTAGACTCTGGAGAACTTGCAGCAGAACAAGTCTGTGTTTCTTCTCAGATCCACCCAGCCCCCCTGGAGCCCTTGAGGTGAAGGACAAGACCAAGAGCAGCATCACGCTCACCTGGACACCCCCCGATAGAGATGGAGGAAGTCCCATCAAAGGTTACATCGTTGACGTCCATGAGGAAGGCTCTCCTGATTGGAGGAGGGTCAATCCTGCTGACAAGCTGCACCCGTCCACTGAAATCACCATCCCAGACCTGAAGGAGGGCAAGAAGTGCAAGTTTAGGATCTATGCTGTGAATGCTGCTGGAAACTCTGAGCCCGCCAGAAGCGGAGACATCCTGGTTCAAGACATCCTGAGTAAGAAACTATCACACCTTCTCATGACGGCATCTACTCCAGCTGCTCAGAACCTTAACATCAGTCCGTAGATGATTTCGCTATGTGCTGGTTCCATCCTGTTGAGGTTAGGAACCAGAACTAATGCCTCATCTGAACCGGGTCTCACTTCTGTGCCTGTGTTCTGCAGTCGAACCCACCGTTACTCTAGACGTGAGTGCCAATGACCTGCTGAACTGCAGAGCCGGAACCAGCATCAGGATCCCTGCCACCATCACAGGAAGACCCATTCCCAAAGTCAGCTGGACCTTCGTGGACGGTACCGCTGAGACGGAGAAAAAGAACGACCTTCACACGCTGCCTATTGACTCAGAGGTATTTTCTGACAGATTTGAGTTTCTACATGATTTTCTAGAGTCTAAGCCTCTAGCCCCTCCTCTCCACCGGACGCGAAAGCAGCGTGTAACGTAATAGAGTAGTTTTTACCCGCAAGCTCCCTTTCAGCCAGAACCGATTCTGACGCAAAACGGGTGCGAAAGCGTTTCACACAGCTAGTCCAGTGAGGTCACAAATCGGGTTGGTGGTGGTAGCAACAGAAGTCCACACAAGGACAAGCAACGAGAAAGGTCTGTGGCTCATCTTCTGCTCTGTTCAGCCAGGCTAAGAGGGTTTCACAGGAACTAACGCACGTTTATCTGAGTTTCCAGATGTTTTACACTGCTTTCATGTCTGACTTCCTGTCTGACTCTATCTGAAAGACCAACTTTGACATGTTTTGGAAATGTAGTGCGTAAAAAGACTTGAAAGGTAATCAAATCCTCCCTTTGCTTCTGGGACGCATCTTAACCGTTACACTTCATGATCAGTGGAAAGGAACCCGTCCATCAAAATGGTGGCTAATGACCCTGAAGTATGTTTCGCTGCCGTTTTGCGTCTGGTGGAAAGTAGGCGTGAACGTCTTTTGGACTCTCTGAGGATCGGTTCTTATTCAGTGTCATGTGTTAATACTCTAATCGGTCCCTTCCATTTCAGATTCACTCTACTGACACCACTTCAGTGGTTCTGATCCCAGACAGCAAACTGGGTCACAGTGGTCGGTACATCATCAATGCTGAGAGCCCAGCTGGTCACAAAGTGGTCAAAGTCCGGGTTAACGTGCTTGGTATCCGCAAACTCGCATCACATTATCGTCAAACCTTTCTGAGACCTGCTGAGTTTACCAACCTATGCTTTGGTTTATCTGCAGACCTTCCCGGACCTCCAAGAAACCTCAAGGTGAGCGATGTGACCCGAGGAACCTGCAGACTCACTTGGAAGCCTCCAGAAAGCGACGGTGGTGAGAGGGTGAAGAGCTACTTCATTGAGAAGAAAACAGTGGAGGGCAAAGCCTGGACTAAGGTACCGACCTGCTGCACCTGCTCAACACAACCACCACTTGCTTGTCCCTCATGGGTAAACCTTGATGCTGATCTTGTTCGTCCAGGTGAACCCGGCCTGTGCTGCTCAGTCTCTGGTGGTTCCAGACCTGATCAATGGAGAGGAGTACCTTTTCCGCATTCGAGCCGAGAACCGCTTTGGCTTCAGCCCGTTTGTGGAGACTACTGAAGGGACCAAAGCCAGAGATCCCATCTGTAAGTCCTGAGTTCTTTTTGGACCTCTTCCACCTTCAGCACAAACTTTATCTGAAGTAAGCTTCTGAGTTTGTCCAGAACCTGGTTTCTGTTTGGTCATCAGGGTTTGCAGATGATGTTCTGGTCTGTTCACCAAAGTCAAGTCTTTATTATTAAAGATGGTAAATTATCTTTATTACCTGAACCGGCAGATCCTCCAGATCCTCCAACCAGGCTGAAGATCCAGAACATCAGAAAGGGTACAGTGACTCTGACTTGGAAGGCTCCGAAGAACGACGGTGGTTCACCTGTGACCCACTATAGCGTGGATCTGCTCTGCTGGGACTCCAGCGGCACGCAAAAGGAGTCCTGGAGGAGGTGAAGCTCTTCTGAATCAGCCCTTTACTGCAGTTATAGTCAACCTTTAGGTTCTTGTGGAGGTTTGTTGGGGTGTTGTCTCTTGCAATGACTCGCTTTGGTTGTGTATTCAGGTGCAACAGGAGAGACGTGGACACCACAACCTTCAAGGTGGAGGACCTTACAGAAGGAGATGAGTATGAGTTCAGAGTGACAGCATTCAATGAAGTTGGTCCGAGCCGCCCATCATCCACAGCTGGTCCCATCCTGCTCCAAGACCAAACCTGTAAGATCAGAACTCAGACCAAGCACCGCCATGTTTGCTCTAAGCTCTTTGAATCACTAGATGATCCAGTTGTTTTTCTCAGCTAAAGCTTTCTGTGCTTGCAGGTCCTCCGTCCATCGAACTGGAGGAGTTTATGGAGGTTGAGCAGGGCTCTGACATCAGCATTGTGGCTAAGCTCCGCGGCTGTCCATTTCCTAAACTCACCTGGTTCAAGGCTCCACCCCACAAGTCTGAAGACAGGGTGGAGGTTCAGTATGACGAACATATCAACAAAATTGTCTCAGACGACAGCTGCACACTGCTCATCCAGCAGGGCAAACGGCCCGACACTGGTCTGTACACGCTGGTGGCCTCCAACAGCCTTGGCAAGGCGCACAAGGAGATGAGGCTCAACGTACTCGGTAAGATGGACCACCCGCTGAAGCTGCTCGTTGTCACTAAGCTAACCTGTTACCTTGAAGAAGCAGTCTGGTTTTACTCACTCCCTAAAGCTCCAATCCAGAGTTTTCCCCCTTTCAGGGGTTATGTAAGGTTTTTTATCCTAACAGTGGAAGTCTTATCCGGTACTGTGATGTAAGCTAGGTAGGGCTGGATGATGTGGATCAGAACTTACATCTCAACATCTTTTAGTGGAACTCTAATATAATAATAATAATAATAATAATAATAATAATAATAATAATAATAATAATAATAATAATAATAATAATAATAATAATAATAATAATGTTTTTTATTTGAAGCACCTTTCTAAAAACTCAAGGTACAATAAAAGAGAATAAAACATTCTAACAAGGACAATAAAAACTAGTACATTTAAAACCACGATAAAACACATAAAATACAGTTATAGGGAATATGCAATCTTAAACAGGTGAGTTTTGGGTTTGGCCTTGAGGTGCAGGGTAGTGGTATTTCTAAGGTCAGCTGGTAATGAATTCTTCAGGGAGGGAGGGGGCAGATCTGCTGAATGTGCGACTTCCCATGGTGACAAGACGAGCAGGGGGATTGTGCAGACTGATGGAAGCTGACGATCTGAGCAAGTGGGAGGGTGTAGATACTTGTAGAAGCTCTTAGAGATATAAGGGAGCAAGGTTGTGAATGGCCTTGAATGTGAGGAGTAAAATTTTGTATTTAATCCTGAATTTTATTGGTAGCCAATGAAACTGTAGGATAATGGGGGTGATTTGATCAAATGAGGGTGTTCTGGTGATGATGCGAGCAGCAGTGTTTTGGACCAGCTGAAGTTTATGTAGAGATTTCTGTGACGAGCCAAAAAGGAGTGAGTTACAGTAATCAAGACGTGAAGTGACCAGACTATTTACTAAAATTGTTGAGTGATTAGACAGAGATGGACGAAGGCGGTTGATGTTACGCAGGTGGTAGTAAGCTGAGCAAGTAACAGAACTGACATGAGACTGGTAAGACGCGGTGCAGGTGACAGTAGAGTTTCCTATTGCTATGGTGAACTTTTAACTTCTCTAATGCTGATTTTGTGCCCAAGAGAAGCACTTCCGTTTTATCAGGGTTCAGTTTCAGGAAGATTAATGAAAACCATGACTTAATTTCCGTAAGGCATTCAGTGAGTGAGGATGGTGGCAGCATTGTTGATGGTGCAGTTGAAATATATAGCTGATTGTCTTCAACGTAACAGTGAAAAGTGATGTTGAATTTGCGGAAGATTGAACCCAAAGGGAGCAGATAGATTATGAGTAGAAGTGGGCCGAGAACTGGTCCCTGGGGAACGCTAGATTCTACTTCAGTAGTGGTGGAGGTAAATAGGCTGAACTGAATGAATTGAGTTTGATTTGTAAGATATGACTTGAACCAGTTGTATGGATTGTGAGAGATGCCTACGGCAGATAATCTTTTCAGGAGGGTGGAATGGCACACTGAGGTTGAGGAGAACTAAGAGATTAAGCCAGTATCAGCCTCCATTACGAGGTCATTAGTGATCTTAATTAGTGCTGTTTCAGTGCTGTGTAGACGGCGGAAACCAGACTGGAATGATTTGTATAAATTGTTAACAGGTAAATGTTGATGAAGTTGTGAGGCTACAGTTTTTCTAGAATTTTTGAGACGAATGGAAGTTTAGAAATTATTGAAGTTCCTAGGGTCAGCTCCAGGTTTTTTCAGTATAGGGTGGATAACTGCTGTTTTCGTAGATGGATGAGCGGTTCCAGTGGAAAGTGAAGAGTGAATAATTGAAAAATGAGAAGAGCCAGAGAGGGAAGGCAGGTTTTGACCAGAGCAGTAGGGATGGGATCTAATTTAAAGGTGGAAGGCTTTGAGCTAAAAACAAGATCCAGGATTTCAGTAGTGGGTGGAAGCTCAGACATGGAAAATAGATGAGTTGGAGGTGGAAATTCATCAGGATCGCAAACAGCAGTGTCAGAACCTAGATTATGATGAATTTGCCAGATTTTTTCATTGAAGAATGACAGGAATTGCAAAATTCATTAGAGAGGCAGTAAGATGATAAAGAATCTGGTGGACTTGTTGTGACCTAGGTAGTGAGAAAAGTGTTTTAATTATCCCTGTTGGAAGAGGTTATTGCACCAAAGTATACCGTATGCTATCCCTGTAGCATAGCATATGTATAATATGTGAAGGTCAGAGGTCACTAAAATCCTTCTGTAGAACAGATACACATCTGAAGCCCAGGAAGCTCCCTAGATAAGAGATTTTAAGTTTCCTCACAAGCACATTAAAAAATGTAAAAACCATAAGAAAGATGATAATGGGGCAAATTAATAGGTTTTTTCATATTTATAATTTATATGACTGTATTGGAAATACTTTGTATTTGAAGAAAATCGTGAATCCAAAAGAAATGACAATTTCTCCTAGAAAATCACAGTTCAGTCTTTTCCTAAAGTCGTCCAGCCTTAGTTTCACCCTAAAGGTACTACTGAGATGTTCTCTTGAATGTTACTTGCATGTAAACGCTTCTGGTTACTCTTTTGGTTTCTTGCTGTCCTACAGGTCGTCCTGGACCCCCCTCTGCTCCTATTAAGTTTGAGGAGGTCAAAGCTGAGAAGATCACGCTGTCCTGGCTGCCACCAAAAGACGACGGTGGCTCAAAAGTCACAAACTATGTCATCTGGAGGCGGGTGGCCAACAGGAAGACCTGGGTACCGGTGACCAGTGAGCCCAAAGACCGGATCTGGACCGTAGAAAACCTTATGGAGGGGCACGAGTATGTGTTCCGCATCATGGCCCAGAACAAGTATGGGACTGGAGAGCCTCTTGACAGTGAGCCTGAGGTGGCCCGTAACCGTTACAGTAAGTGACAGATCTTATCCAGAACCACATTCCTCTGGTACCACTCCAGCTTCATGTGTAAGCTGTCTGAAACCAATCAGCACCGCTTTCAGCTTAGCTTGACTCAGTGTGGGTTGTTTTTCCACTCTGGCGGATGGGCTCATCATGGCGGGGTTGGGGTAGGACTCGTGAAGCTTGGTTTATGCTTGACACATTCACTTTCCGCTTGGTGATGCGGCTCGCGGATGGAACACACTTCACAACTTGCAGCGTTTATGGTTCATGCGGCTTGTCTCTGCGGTGAGCCAATATTCTCCCAAACTGAACGGGGCAGCATGGAGCTCTACGGCATGCATCCAACACTACACCATAGTAGAAGTAAAAATTACTGCTGTTTACAACATGGCATTCCAGCATTTTTAACAGCGTCCTCGTCTTTTCCGACAGTGCGAGCTATTTCTCTCCAAGAATTATTAACAACATGTTGATCACGGTGATCTCTGAGAGCTGAATCATACAAATGTCTGTATTTACGAACCTCTGCCATACTAGTTCTTGCCGGTCCGCCATGTTTTTCTGTGTCCGACCGTCCGCGTGGTTAGAAAATTTCCTAGGTGCACGGTGCGGAAAGTTTGGGCCGTGCGGAGGCGCGGTGGAGGGGCGTGGTTGTTTAAATGACGCAACTTTTCCGCAAGGAGCCGTGCGGACCTCGCGGACACGTCAAGCATAAACCAACCTTGAGTGTGAGGTGACCCGTGTGTCACACAAACAGCATGATAATGGTGGACACGGTGGTGATGTTGAACCTTTTCTTTAGTCTCTGACTTTTTCTCAGATTCTGAACCTGGAAAAACCAGCATGCAGAAAGCTCTGGAGGAACCATTGACTCCTCCCCTTTCCAATCTGTGACTAAAGCTGGTTTTCCAGGAGCACTACTCAGAGCAACTCGGACTGACCGCTGTTCCCAAGGGCACGGTTCGGTGTTTTCCCTCTACTTTCTCTCCTATTTGTAGTCCCTGCTCCGTTGAGGTATCTGGCAGGGCTGACTCGGTATCGGGATTCTGACCACTGATTGGCTAGGGGGCGGAGTCACTGGTTGCTCCGGAGTCTTTTGCTTTCTGTTTCACTGCCTGCAGCCATTTCCTGGTTCTGAGTTTGACAAAAAGCCATAAAACTGAGCTAAATGTCAGCGACCCCATTTTTCAGCTGAGTTGTGTTTCTGTGGATCGTACAGGTTACCTTACACTGTTTACTGATCACCTCAGTAAACCTCAGGAACCTCAGCGGAGCAGGGACTAAAAATTGGGAAAAAGTAGAGGGAAAATACCAAACCGTGCTCTTGGAAGAGGTGGTCAGGCTAAGCTGCACCGGTCTGAGTTACTCTGAGTGCCCTTCCATAACCAGCTTAAGTGAGCAGGCAGGCAGGCAGGTAGTGAGTGAGTGAGTGAGGGAGATAGGTGAGAGAGAGAGAGAGAGAGAGAGAGAGAGAGAGAGAGAGAGACAGAGAGAGAGAGAGAGAGAGAGAGAGAGAGAGAGAGAGAGAGAGAGAGAGAGAGAGAGAGACGCTCCTCCTACATCAGCAGGTTAAGGCTGATCTCTAAAGCTTGGTTTGTGCTTCATCAGGGCGAGCGAGGAGTGGAACACTTTAGTTGACTCGAAAGTTCAGCTTCTCTGTTAATTAAAATTGGTTTGAATGTTTCTGACGCGTTAGTTCAAACAAGCTAACGTGTCAGTGTGTCTCTTTACTGCGTGGGTCTCTCACGGAGCTGACCAGCATAAACGGGACTTTATAGTGGTGTTAGAGAGGGTTAGGGTATCGTTGGAGTAGAACAAATAAAGAGAAACATATAATCATGGGAGGAAAATATGAATAACTTTAACTGTGTTTATTGTATTAGATTGCAAATATTAATTTGAGTGATTTGTTGTACTAGAGACCATCTTTTCACTAACACACAGGATGGGTGGCAGGCTAGGGTTGGACCTTTGTTTGAAGAAAATTGTGAATTGAACTGAAATCATAATTTCTGCAAGAAAAATCATGATTCAGTCCTTTCCTAAAATCGTTCAGCCCTATTTCTGTCTCTTCCAGCTGTCCCGGGTCAGTGTGAAAAGCCGACTGTAACTAACGTCACCATGGACTCAATGACAGTTAACTGGGAGGAGCCTGAGGACGACGGGGGCACCCAGATTACCGGCTACTGGCTGGAGCGCAAAGAGACAACAGGGAAACGCTGGACCCGGGCTACTCGAGACCCCATTCGCCCCATGGGCCTGGGCGAGTCTTTTGTAGTGAGTGGACTTGTTGAGGGTTCCCAGTATTTATTCCGAGTTTCTGCCATCAATGCTGCTGGGCCTGGCCTTGCCAGCCCCCCTACTGACCCCGTGTTTGCCAGAGACCCGATCTGTGAGTACCAGGACTTGTGATTGTCTGTCAGAACTCAGAGCAGGATGCTAACCACTTTCCTGTTTCCTCCTGAAGCCCCCCCATCTCCTCCAACACCCAAAGTCTCTGATTGGACGAAATCTACCGTGGACCTGGACTGGATCCCACCACTGAAGGACGGAGGCTCCAAGATCATCGGATACTGGGTGGAGTACAGGGAGGAGGGCACTGAGGCCTGGGTCAAGGTGAAACAGCCTTACAGAATAAAAGTTTCTTATTACAATCAAAGACTGATGCATTTGTTCATCCATCCTGACTCTGGTGAGTTAGAAGTAATCTGCTTCTCCTTTAGGCTAAGGAAACCGAAATCCGAGGCACACGCTTTGTGGTCACCGGTCTGAAGACGGGCGGTCAGTACAAGTTCAGGGTGACAGCCTTCAATGCTGCTGGCACCGGTGAGCCAGGTGAAGTCCCAGAGGTGCTGGAGGTCAATGACAGAACTAGTGAGTTTAACACTCAGGTGATGAACGGCTGAATTCTGCGGAGCAAGCAGACTAATAGGTGTCTTTTAGTTGCTCCTGAGGTCGACCTGGATGCCTCTGTGAAGGAGAGGATGGTGGTCCATGCTGGCGGTGTGATCCGTATCATCGCCTATGTGTCTGGCCAGCCGGCACCAGATGTCACATGGAGCAGAAATGAAGGTGCGCTGCCTCCAGAGGCCAAAGTGGAGACCACAGCCATAAGCTCATCATTGGTCATCAAACCATGCTCCAGGAGACACCTTGGTGTTTACACCCTGACTGCCAAGAACGCTGGAGGAGAGAAGACCAAGAACATCACTGTGGAGGTCCTTGGTGAGAGAAGAGTTACTTAAAGCAGACGTTCTATAACCATTACAAAGGTTTAATCCATTCTCCTCTGTCAGATGTTCCTGGACCTGTTGGAATTCCCTTCATTGCTGAGAACCTGACGGTAGACTCCTGCAAGCTCAACTGGTTCTTCCCTGAGAATGATGGTGGTTCTCCCATTAGCAACTACATCATAGAGAAACGTGAAGCTGAGCGTAAAGCTTGGACCTCGCTGTCCTACACCGCCAGCAGGCAGAATGCTGTGGCTCATGGTCTCACCCCTGGGAAGGCCTACTTCTTCAGGGTAGCTGCAGAAAACGTCATTGGCATCGGGCCTTTTGTGGAAACGGCCGCTGAGCTCATCATCAAAGAGCCCATCAGTGAGTGTGACTAGACAAATCACAGCCATGACATCTAAGGTGGCTTCAGACTCAACAACTCTTTAGTCTGGTTTTCTTTTTCTCCATTTGGAAAATAAAGAATCTGTCAGGAGAAGTAGTAGCACAGTCAGCAAAAACAATGATGTAGTCATGTACCTACCGAAGGAAAGAATATCCTGAGTTTTCTGCACCGTGGCATCTTTTAACCTTTCCTCTAAAAATCTCTAAACCCCAAAGTTTAGGATGAGAGAAGAAAGTGAGCCGTAGGAAAAGGTTCTGTTGTTAGCCAGCACTCGTCTATTACTAGGAGAGACTAGGAGACACCTGCATCAACTAAAAACTCAACTGTTTCAGATCTCTTTGAAAAGCATTTTTCTCTCAAAATGCTGTTTGTTAGCCTGCAACCGTCCTCTGTATACGAATATATAGTCTGGCCTTGCCTCGTTGAGCAGGATTCAACGTTCTCCTCGTGGAATTAAGTTCCTCCACCTGCTCTCAACTCAAAGAAAAGTCCAAGTCTAAATAGTCCAAAGTGGATACCAAAGCCATTTAAAACAAGCCATTGCCATCTTAGCCAAACTCAGTCACAATCACACCCTGCTCTGTGATTGCCCACCAAACCTGTAGTCAGTGGCAGCTGGTGAATCTTTTTTTGGTGGGGCGCATTTATGCCGTCTGTAGATTTTACATGCGCTAACCACATATCACCACTAGGATAAGTTATCTACCTCAACAATGATGCTAAGTAAAAAGGCTGAGAAAAGCAACTAACACACAGGAGCAACACAATCCTATTAGCAGGAGCAGCCATTTAAATTAAAGTCCAGGCTCTCAGGGTCTAACCCAGGCCCCGTACCATTACTCTTCCAGCAAAACTCAAGGAACTCAGCAGCAAAACAAACAAACCTCATTTCATGAAGTCAAAAGCATAAATTCAGTTGGTTTTGGTCATAATAATCTGTGTTATAGTAAAAAAAAACTGTGTAATTTGGCCGTTTTGGTCTTTTTTTTTTACCTGCTGAAGAGTGTTTACAAGTCTCTGGCACCACATTCCTTCATTTCCGGGTTATTCATAGTAAAAAAAAACTCCTCGAGGTGTACTCAGCTGCTCTACAACAAACAAACTAAAAGGTGAACTGTGGAGAGCTCCTGGCTCCAGGTGCACATCCTGAGCTGAGACTCCACCCAGGTTCAGTCACAAACCTCTGTAGCCAAAGGCTCTCCTATTCTTTGTATTGGAGGGGTTCCAATGGTAGCGTAGGTCTATGGTAGCGATTGCTGCGCCCAAAAGTAACAGGAAATACGTTACAAGGTGATTCGGTGAAGGTAAAAGTGTGAGAGAACAAGGTTAAAAACAGCACTTATAGTCTGTATGATGTACAGATCGTTTTCTTCTCCTTCCTGTGAGACTGGTGGGGCAGCGCCCTAGCGCCCTCTATGGACGAGCCGCCACTTGTCTATAGCTCGCTGTGATTGGACAGCCACCAAACCAGCCAGGGCTGCAGAGGTTCCAATGGAGCGTGGCTAGACCGACAGTCTGTGTGATGATGAGAAGTCCTTGTTACAAAACACCTGTTTTCTAAAGTATCTGATTCTGTGTGGAGGAGAACTTTGTGGTCTCACGTTGAGAGGTTCCAGGAGAAGAAAGGGTTTTTAAATATAGCACCTTTCTAGATGAAAATCACGAGCACAATAAAAACATCTAAGAATAATTTCAAAAGATCATCATTGAACTGTATTTATGAAGCACTTTTAACAGTCACAATGATGCACCAAAGAGCTGACCAGGACCCAAAATAAAACCTACAAAAGCAGCTTAGTAACTATTATCTAAAGCCCAGACCAAGATTGTAAAAATAAACCACTTTAAGGTGAAGAAATGAATGCTTCCATATCATTTTCTATGTGGAGCACTTTTAACACAGTATTCCAACTGACCAAAGCGCTGCACATTAGAAACAAACATAAGTAATCACATAGGTAACACGGGTGAAAGAACAAAGGGATAAAACCAAACAGGCTACTAGAACCATGAAATAACCTGTAGGTTCTCCACCAGGTTTTAGAGATTAAAGCCAAGGAAAGCCACGATTATCTGCACTTGCCTAATCTGTAGAGGATGAGGTTCCAGAGTTTTGGTGGACAGCAGCTAATGCCATGAAGGCAGGAGCTGGAATGGTCAAGCCGAGAGGTAATGAAGACGTGGACCACAGATTCTAGGTGACCTTGACTCAGGGCTAGGGATCTCAGACTCAGGGGGAGACAGTCTCTTCTAATAAACCATCTGCTGGATGACACACACTGAAATTAAAGACATCTTTGGGCATCTTCTCATCATCTCATATGAGGAACGTTTGTATCTCTCCTACAGGTGTGCCAGACCGCCCAGAGGAACTAGAAGTTACCAAGGTTACCAAGGATTTGATCAGCGTCACCTGGAAGGCGCCCAAATTTGACGGAGGCTCTGACCTCACCATGTACATCCTGGAGGCTCGAATGATCGGCAAAGACAAGTTCACCAGACTGACAAAGGAGAAGTTGCTAGACAGGAAGTTCACCTACGATGGTCTGAGGGAGGGCGACACCTACGAATTCAGAGTGATCGCTGTAAATGAAGTTGGGCAGAGCAAACCATCATTCTGCACCAAACCAGTCACCTGCAAGGATGAACTGGGTGAGCCCATTCCCACATCTTGTTGCTGTGGAACTGAACATGTGAAGTCACAGATATGTTCATGTTCGTAGTGATTCCACAAAGCAGATTCAGGGGACATTAAATATTTTATCATGAGAACAAAGAAGCAGTAGAGGAGGCCTGACAGTTACTGGTCTTTCTGGTTTCAGAGCCACCAACCATTGAGCTGGACTTCCGTGATAAGATCATCGTCCGTGTGGGAGAGAGCTGCCTGCTTCAGGGCCGCTACACTGGCAAACCCCATCCATCTATTACCTGGTACAGAGACGACAAGGAGCTGAAGGCTGACCAGCATGTTGTGTTCAAGAGCACGCCCAACACCATGTCGCTGTGCCTGATGAAGGCTAAGCGTGAGCACAGTGGCCGGTACGTGGTGGTGGTGGAAAACAGCGCCGGATCCAGGAAGGGAGTCTCCAACGTTACAGTCGTTGGTGAGCAGTTGGAAGATAAAATTGACTCTGACCAGTTCAAGAAGTGCTGCACCTCATTTTCTGTTTTTCTTTTCTGCAGACCGCCCCACTCCTCCCATTGGTCCTGTAGTGTTTGAGGAGGTGCACAGAGAGTACATGGTGATCTCCTGGAAGCCTCCATTGGATAGTGGAGGTGTTGAGGTCTCCAATTACATCATTGAGAAGAGAGATGTTAACAGGGAGATCTGGACCACAGTAACATCTGCCACAACCAAGACTACATGCAAGGTATTCTGGCTGGGCTTTGGTGATGTTGCTACTAATCCCCGGGCATCCGGAGGAAGTTCAAAGGTTCTAATGTGTCTTTTTGTCAGATCCCCAAGCTGACGGAGGGCAGGGAGTACATCATGAGGATATCTGCTGAGAACATGTACGGCATCAGCGACCCTCTGGAGTCTGATGAGATGAAAGCTAAAGATCTGTTAAGTACGTCTTTTTCCACTATATCGCAGCAAGAGTTTCAGTTTTCAAATGTCTGCTTTCCTCTGGTTTTACAAAAAAATATTTGATTATTTATAATTTCAATATAAGGAGTCCCTGAAGCTCCTGAGATGCCAACAGTCAGAGAGGTGTATGCTGCCAACGCTCTGGTCATTTGGAACCGTCCTCGGGATGGCGGTAGGCCCATCACCAACTACATCCTGGAAAAGAAGGAGCCTGGAGCCAAGAGGTGGTCCAGGGTCACTAGAGATCCACTTTACCCTGCAACTCAGTACCGGGTCCAGGACTTGGTGGAAGGTTTCCAGTACGAATTCAGGGTGATGGCTGAGAATGAGTTAGGAACTGGAGATCCAAGCCCCCCATCTAAACCCATCCTGGCCAAAGATCCCATAGGTCAGTGGAACACACCTTTATTCAGCTGGTTTGCACTGGAATCAGAGGGAATGTTTTTCAGTCACAGAAGTCAAGTGTTTCTTATTTTCTCATGTTTTCAGAGGTAGAACTTAGGATTGTTTCTAAGGATTCTGTGGAATATTGGGTCATTTTGGTTAGGGTTAGGATGAGTTTGATTTTAGTTGCATTTCAAGCTGACTAACCTGTGTCCTCCCACAGTGCTCCCAAGTCCTCCAGTAACACCCGAGATCTATGATAAGACAAAGGACTCTGTCAGTCTGAAGTGGCAAATGCCACGTCATGATGGAAAGGGACGCATTTTTGGCTACCTTGTGGAGTATCAGAAGCCTGGTGCCATAGAGTGGATTCAGGCCAATGAGACTCCAGAACAGTGTCCAGACCTCCACTATGTAGTAACTGGCCTGACTGATGGGCAAGAGTACACCTTCAGGATCTTTACAGTCAACGCTGCTGGGAAATCTGACCCTGCCTACGTCAAAGAGACCATCAAAGTCCACGACAGACTGGGTGAGAGGATCGTTTCCAACTTGGCTCATTTCAGCTCCGCTAAACCACTCAGTTTTTAATCTTTAAAAACCTCCTAGAGTTTTTAAACTTTAAGAGAAATTGTGCTGTGTAACCTCTGCAAATGCTCCAAAATGCATCAGTGTGAGTGGTCTTGGGTCAGCCTAAAAGAGCAGATGTCTCCCCTTAGTTCATGGAGCTTTAGTATAGCTACCCATAGCCGTCCACATCAGATCCACGTCTACAAAGTCCTGAATGAAACGGTTCCCATCTGCTTGAGTATTCTTGCAAAGACTCAGTCACTTTGGAGGTGGGGGGTAATTAAACATTACTGGATCAATTAAGCAGTGACAGCACATTTATAAATGATGGCTCAGAATGGAGGTATATCCATCAGCTTTCATCCACTGAAAGTCTCATTCTGCTCAGGACTCCATCTGAAAGGGAGCATAACCCTAACCTAAACTCAGATACTTTAGAAGTTATCACAAAGATTTTGGTATGATACGGCCCCAACCCTTGACACGTATTTAAACTTTGAGTGATGTTCCAGGCCCAATCGTTTTCATACCCTAAGCCAGGGTTTCTGAACCCTGGTCCTCAGGGTCTACTGATCTGCAAGTTTTATACGTCTCTGCTCAGCACACCTGATTTACATGACCTCCTCAGGAGGACATCAAGTGCTGCATTAGCCTGTTAATCACTCGTTTATTTAGGTCAGGTGTGTGGCAGCAGGACAGTGTGCCCCGAGGACCAGGGTTGGGAAAACCTGCTTTAAGCACTCAAAGACCACAAGGTCGTTCTTGGATTTAGGAGATTCTCCATTGTTTTCCAATGGGGTGTCTGCAGATTTTTGCTAGTATTGTTGCCATGGTTACACAAAACACTAAGATAAGTAATACTGCACTTTCCACAACTTTGCTGTTTTTTTCCAACTCTTTATTTCTTTGTTTTTTATTACAACACAACAAAGACCAGGGGTCATTGCATCACATGTGTTGTACATCTTTGTAGCACGATAAAATGAAATAATACAGTGGTTCTGCTTCTTTATTAATATATGCAACCCATGCTGTCCAGCGCTTGTTGTGTAAACGTCCTTTGATAAGTAAAGAATATGTCACCTTCTCCATTGAGTGTATCTCCTCCACAATTCCTTTCCATTGGTTGGCTCGAGGTCGGTCACACTTACGGCAAGACCGTGTGATAGCCTTTTTACATGCAATCATCGGTACCTTGCAGAGATACAGTACATATCGTCTCTTGAAAAGTGATAAACCTAACAAGAAAATCTCTGGGGACAACCATTATCCGTCCAATAATTCAAAGATACTGTCCCAAAAATGTTCTAACTTCATCAATTCCAAGAAACATGAGTGGTTGGCGTTCCCATGACTGCACTATCTCCAACGTTGTTGTTGCACACCGCTTTGTTTATTAATATGAGGTGATGAAAAACCTGACCAGACTATTTCACCCAAATGTCCTCCATCCATCAGTCCTAAATGGTGCAGGGCTAAACCTACCAAACACTGTGTGATAACACGTTCATTCACTGGCTTTGGGGACTGGCAAAGTGTTTGATAATAGTTTTCAAAGATTTCATGAATGAGTTTAATATCATAAGGCAAAGTATTTTCTCGTTTTAATTTTAACAGCATCCCAAACCTGAACAGGACTTACCTGACCATCGTTATTATTCTCTATACATTCTGTTAATTCAATTCAGTTTATTTATAAAGCCCCAAACCATGACCAGTCGTCTCAAGGACCTTCACACAGTAAACATTCTAATACAGGTCAGGTCATTAAACCAATCAGTGACAAGTTTCCTATATAAGGAACTCAGCAGGTTGCTTCGAGTCACTGACTAGTGTCAGAGTCTTTACAGCAATCCTCATACTAAGCAAGCATGCAGTGACAGTGGAGAGGAAAACTCCCCTTTAACGGGAAGAAACCTCCAGAGGATCCTGGTTCAGTATAAGCAGCCATCCTCCACGACTCACTGGGGATGGAGACGAAAGAGCAGACACAAACACACACACACACACACACACACTCACGCACGCGCGCACACACACACACACACACACACACACACACACACACACACACACACACACACACAATATATATATATATATATATATATATATATATATACCAAGTAGTGTTTCTATGGTTACATTGTGATTTCTTAGTAAATATTCTATTTGGTGAGATATCAACTTTATTGTATTTATCCTAGTGAATCTATAATTAAACGGGTAAACTAGTAGTAGCACATTCAACGTCAAATAGAGTAAAATGTTATTATCAGGAGAGGGAGAATGTTTAAGTGGTTAGCAGCAGTGTGCTAGCCGATGGCCCCCTCCATGAGGCCACCACAGCTCAGCAGAACATCATTGAAGCTTCTTCTGGGGAGAAAAACACTTAGAGAAAAAATTAAGTTAACAGCTGAAATAGCAGGAAATAATACAGTTAAAGAGCAGATTGTAGAAGAAAGTAGTCGAGAGTGAAAGTGGTCAGTGTGTCCTCCAGCAGTCTAAGCCTATAGCAGCATAACTACAGAGAGAACCTGGATAACCTAACCTTTTCACACATTTATCAACAAATTGACCAAATAGATGTTTATATAATTTTGTTTTTATTCATTTGTTCTAAGTTACTTACCTTTTCTTTTACTTTTCACCAGAGGAGCCAGAGTTACTCTTGGATGCCAACATGGCACGTGACCACCTGGCCATGCAGGGCACTGATATCACCCTGAGTGCTACTATTAAAGGAATACCTACACCAACAGTCACCTGGAAGAAGAATGATGGCGACGTTCCTTCTCACATCACTGTTGCCATTACTTCCACTAGCAGCAAAGTTTTCATCCCCAAGTGCATCCGTGCAGACTCTGGAAACTACACCATTGCAGTTGAGAATGCAGCTGGAAAGAAATCAGCAACTGTCTCTGTGCTTGTGCTAAGTATGTAAACATCTACCAACACAAATCAGTGAATCTTTAAATTACAATCTTAAAATTTTCATCTGACTAATGTTCATCTCTCATTAGACAAACCAACTCCACCAAGGGATCTGGTGGTGTCCGAAGTGACCAGTGAGTCTGCTTACCTGACCTGGAAGGCTCCAGAGGACAACGGAGGTGCCATCATCTCTCATTATGTTGTTCAAAAGAAAGACGTGGCTGCAGAGCAGTGGGTACCTGTGGCTCCAGCCAATAAGAAGCTGAGTCTGATGGCCATGTACCTGATGGAAGGAATCCAGTACCTGTTCAGAGTGGCTGCTGAGAACCAGTTTGGCAGAAGTGACTTTATTGTGACCAAGACGCCCATTAAAGCCATTGATCCTCTTTGTGAGTACAAATTATAAAACTTCGTAATGTTTGTTACTGTGCTCCATTATGCCACTTCCATAAAATGTCTAGTGCAGGGGTCCTCAATTACAATGGTTCGAGGGCCACTCAAAAAAAAGTCCCAGAAGCAAGAGGTCCAGACCAGAGGGGGTGCTTTGCTTAGCGCTGCTGGCTGTTCATTAAACCAGCCCTCTATGTGACAGCTCTCTTCCCGTTCCGCCGTCGTCCCGGGGAGGGTGCATGCGGGATTTGGGGGCCACAAAGAGGGGGCCCGCGGGCCGCCTGTTGCGGTCCACTGGTCTAGTGTATGCATGTTAAGTGAAATACTTTATTCCATGATTTATCATAATTGGTTTGTTCTCCTGCCACACCTTTAAGATCCTCCTGGTCCACCCAAAAATCTACACCACACGGATGCAGAAAAGACAGAAGTGTGGTTGGCTTGGGAGTGGCCAGATCGCACTGGTGGAAGTGAAATCACCGGCTTCATTGTGGAGCACCAGGAAGAGGGTCAGACTGACTGGGTGACCTTTAAGACTGTGAGCAACAATCACAGCCACGTGACAGGTCTGGAAGAAGGCAAGACCTATCGCTTCAGGGTCAAGGCTCAGAATACTATTGGTGTAAGCCGTCCTGACACCAGTGTCCCAGTCACCTGCCAGGAGAAGACCTGTAAGACATTTTGGGGGTGTTTCTCACAATGAAAGCTATGAATCTTGAAAACCTTGCAAAACAATTGCTGTTTGCTCTCTTTCAGTGGCGCCCACTATTGAAGTAGATATGAAACTCATCGAGGGCCTTGTTGTCAAAGCTGGTGGTGCTATTACTTTACCAGCTAAGATGACAGGTATCCCACCTCCCACAGCTAAGTGGATGAGTGATGGCAAGGAGCTTGCATCTGAGGGTCGATATCATATAGAAACTGCTGGATTCTCAACTATCCTCAGTATCCCTGAGTGCCAGAGAGGAGACAGTGGCGAATACATCCTTACAGTGTCCAATCCTGCTGGCAGTAAGACGGCTGCTCTACACGTCACAGTCTTGGATCTACCGGGACCACCCATTGGACCAATCAATATTTTAGAGGTCACACCTGATCACATGATGGTACAGTGGAGGGCACCCAAAGATGATGGTGGCACACCTATCACCAACTATGTGGTGGAAAAGAAGGATGTGAAGAAGCCATGGGAACCTTGGTCAGTTGTTAGCTCCAGTGGTACTAGTACAAAGGCCAAGGTGTCAAGGTTAGAGAAGGGTCGTGAGTATATTGTTCGAGTCCGTGCAGAAAACAAAATTGGCATTGGTGCAGGTCTTGAGAGTCCTCCTACTATTGCCAAACACATGTTCAACCCTCCTGGACCCCCAGGCTTCCCTGAATGCTCTGATATTACAGAGAATGCTGTGACCATTGAATGGGCCCTGCCTGACTATGATGGAGGTAGCCCCATCAGTGGATATGTGATTGAACGCAGAGAAATGACAGGAAAGTGGATTCGTGTCAATAAAACCCCAGTGCTAGACCTAAGATACAGGGTATCTGGTCTCTTTGAAGGCAACAGCTATGAATTTAGAGTG
The DNA here is from genome assembly GCF_043380555.1 of Nothobranchius furzeri. Lineage (NCBI taxonomy): Eukaryota > Metazoa > Chordata > Actinopteri > Cyprinodontiformes > Nothobranchiidae > Nothobranchius > Nothobranchius furzeri. The sequence goes on along the minus strand of NC_091747.1, from coordinate 27,488,355 downwards.
TTTGCTGAGAACATTGCTGGAATTAGTGAGCCTTCACTGACCTCTGACCCCATTAAAGCTACTCGGGCCATCACTAAACCTGGGCCTCCTGGTAACCTTAAATTGAAGGACTGGAGTAAATCATATGCTGACATCTGCTGGACCAAGCCGACAAGAGATGGAGGCAGTCCCATTTTGGGCTATGTGGTTGAAGCTCAGAAGTCAGGTACTGCTCAGTGGGACAGAATCAACAAGGACCTTATCAAGATATGTGCTTACAGAGTGCCAGGGCTTATTGAAGGGCTGGAGTACAGAATACGCATTAGAGCTACCAACAAAGTTGGAGACAGTGAGCCCAGGGAGCTGCCTGAGACAATTTTGGCAAAGGATATCCTGGTGCCCCCTGAAATTGTGGTTGATGTGTCCTGTCGTGACTCTGTGACAGTCAGAGCAGGTCAGATAATCAGTTTGATCACTAGAGTGAAAGGCAGACCCGATCCAGAGATCACTTGGACTAAGGATGCCAGAGCCTTATCCCGGGATAAGCGCACTGAGATAAACAACAATTATCCTCTTTGTGAACTGATCATCAATGATGTGGTCAGATCAGATTATGGAAAATATGCCATTTCTGCAAAGAACAGCAGTGGGCAGGCTCAGGCTACAATTTTGGTCAATGTTCTGGATACACCAGGAGCTTGCCAGAATCTGAAAGTAGCCTATGTCACCAAGAAATCCTGCATGGTCTCTTGGGAAAACCCAGAAGACAATGGTGGCACTGAGATCACTCAGTACATCATTGAATGCCGTCAGCCAAGCCAAAGAGGATGGACAGTGGTCTCCAATGACTGGACCAAGCGCCTAATCAAGGCTCCTCTTACTGAGGGTTGTGAGTATTTCTTCCGTGTTAGTGCTGAGAATAAAATTGGCAGTGGTCCAGCTACTGAGACTAAGTTGCCTATTCTGGCAATTGATCCTATTGAGAAACCTGGTGAACCCATTGATTTCCAAATATCAGAGATTGGAAAGACCTTCTGCTTCTTGAAATGGAAGAAACCAGATTATGATGGTGGCAGTCGTAACCTTGGATATCATATTGAAAAGAAACCAAAAGAGGCAGAGGAGTGGGAGAGGATACACAAGGGTGCCATCAAGGAGACTTACTTCATGGCAGACCGGTGCGTTGAAAATCAAATCTACCAATTCAGAGTTCAGACTAAAAACGAGGGAGGTGAGAGCAACTGGGTGACCACAGGAGAAGTGTTGGTGAAAGAACAGCTGGTAGAGCCTGAGGTCAAGATTAAACTGGATGGAACACTTGTTGTGAAAGCTGGAGACTCCATACCCATAGAAGCAACAATGAAGGGGAAACCCCAGCCAGATGTCAAATGGTCAAAGGACGAGAGCACCGATGAGATTAGGAAAGGCCCAAAGCTTCAGATTGAAACTGGTTCAGACTTCTCTAAGTTGTTGCTTACTGGTGCTAGACGCACTGACAGTGGCAAGTATGTTGTTACTGCCTCCAATAGTGCAGGATCCTGCTCTGCTACTGCTAAAGTGGTTGTACTGGACAGGCCTGGGCCTATCAGGGATCTCAAGGTGTCTGGTATCACCACTGATAGGTGCCACCTTGCTTGGGAAATCCCAGATGATGATGGTGGCTGTGATATTTACAACTACATCATTGAGAAATGTGAGACGAAAAGAGGAGTTTGGTCTGTCCATTCTAATGCTGTCATCACCAACAAGGCTAAAATAACCCGACTTATTGAGGGTAATGAGTACATCTTCAGAGTTAGAGCTGAGAATAAGATGGGTCCTGGCCCTGCCGTTCAGAGTGAGGCTATGGTTGCTGGCACCCAGTTCACTGTACCCGATATCCCTGAAGCACCAGAAGTCATCAAGATCAGCAAGGAGGATATGACTGTGCAATGGTATGAGCCTGAGAAAGATGGAGGAAAGCCTATCATAGGATATTTACTGGAGAAGAAAGAGGAGCATGCAGTCAGGTGGTCTCCTGTCAATAAAGATCCAATCCCTGGAACTCGTTTGACTGTTACTGGGTTACTGGCACTCCATGATTACCAGTACAGAGTTAAGGCTGTGAATGAAATTGGTATTGGTGGTCCAAGCAAGGCTTCTCGTGCGATCACTGCAAAGGATGCTGTTGGTATGTAATCAGTCATTTTTCTGCATTTGTTTAATATATGATAAAACTGATCAACTCTACGGTTCACTCACAGAACCTCCTGCACCTCCGACCAAACTGAGGGTTACAGACAGCACCAAATCCTCAGTCACCCTTGGCTGGATCAAGCCTGTATCTGATGGAGGAGCTCCTCTCATTGGCTATGTGGTGGAGATGAGGGTACAGGGAAGTGCAAAGAAAGGAGATGATGGCTGGAAAAGATGCAATGTGGCAGCTCAGCTGGTCATTTGTGAATTCACGGTCACAAGTCTGGATGAGAAGCTTATTTATGAATTCAGAGTGTCCGCTCAGAACCAGGTGGGCATGAGCCTGCCTTGTAACCTAGAGGGTGCTGTGATACCACATGACATTCTAGGTAAGTCTGTTAGTCTGCTTTAAGGTGAATACAAACATCAGTTTACATGCTTTTTTCAATAGATATTTAAATCTGTGTGATGTTAACAGAAGCATTGTTTCATCCTGCAGAGGCACCAGAAGTGGACCTGGATGCCAACCTGAAGCAGGGCCTGACAGTTCGGGCTGGTTGCCCCATTAGACTGTGTGCCACCATCAGAGGCAGACCACCTCCCACTGTCACTTGGAGGAGGATGGGTATCGATAACGTGATCAGGAAGGGGAAAGTTGACATAATTGACACAATGACCTTCTTGATCATTGCTGACACCACCCGCGACGACTCTGGCAAGTACTGCCTGACCCTGCAGAGCCCTGCAGGAGAGAAGGCCGTGTTCGTCAATGTCAGAGTCCTTGGTAGGTCTATTATTGGTTATTTCACTGCTGGTAAAATGTCTGTGAAAACTGCAGGTTTACAAAGTTACTCTTAGAAGAACTTAAGGTGAGGGTTTTTTTAACAGATACTCCTGGACCTGTAATGAATCTTGAAGCTACAGACATCAAACAGACATCAGCTATGCTGGCTTGGAGTCCTCCAGAGAACAATGGTGGCAGCGAGGTTACACACTACATGGTTGAAAAGCGTGAGATAGATCGTAAGACGTGGGGCACTGTCAAGACTGAAGTTCAGCCAGATAAGATTCCCTTCAAAGTTTCTGGTCTGTTGCCTGGCACTGAATACTACTTCAGAGTCACAGCTGTTAATGAGTATGGGTCCGGGGTTCCCAGAGTCTCACCTACTTCCTACCTGGCTTCTGATCCTGTCAGTAAGTATTCATTAAACACTGGAGGAAAGTTTGATCTACTGTTAGTTAACCAGGTATTAAATGATTTCAACACATCTATTTTTTAGGCAAACCAGACCCTTGTCAAAAAATTGAAGTTCTGGAGATAACAAAGAACAGTGCTCTGATTGGCTGGGTAAAGCCTGAGAGAGATGGTGGTGCTAAGATTGATGGTTATGTGATTGAATACATCGAGATCAAACCTCCTCCAGAGCCACCAGCACCTGTGGAGGTTTGTCACCTGTTCTGATTTCATCAGCCAATTGTTTAATTTGAAATTACAAAATTGAAAAACATCAAACACGATTTTCTATTAAGACAAGTACTCCTGGTTCACAGAATGTACCAAAGAAACCTCACTTACACTTGGTAAATATTCACTTTCTGAGATGGTTTTGTACTTGCATACTTTTAACTGGTTCAAGTTTTTTTTTTCCAATCCAAGTTTATTTATAAAGCTCCAAATCAGGAACAGAGTCGTCTCAAGGACCTTCACACAGTAAACATCCCAATACAGGTCAGGACATTAAGCCAGTCGGAAAAAGTTTCCTATATAAGGAACCCAGCAGGTTGCATCGAGTCACTGACTAGAATCAGAGTCTTTACAGCAATCCTCATACTAAGCAAGCATGCATCTCTCACACACGTGTGTGTGTGTGTGTGAGAGAGAGAGGGAGGAAATGGGTGAATGACTTTTTAACCTGGAAAGCCATGCCAATGTTTCCTTATAGGAAGCAAAGGGCCTGGTAACACTCCCATTCAAATAACCCTGCCCCCTGAGAACTCTAACCGAACCAATCAGTGCTGAGCAGCATACGTCACACGCCGCAACACAAAGAAACGATAAAAGCCTTTCTTCTAATGAAAGATTTGGCGCCATCACCAGACGCCATCTTTAACTACAGCTGAAAAATAAACTACAGCATTGCACGATACTGTCATCATTTCTGCCTTTTTTCTGACTGGTTATTTTCGAGCTGGCTAGTCTCGCCCCTCATGGTGCTCTCTGCTTCTGAGTATCCAGACTCATCCTCTGTGTAGAATAGACAGAGGATGATGTTTTTGTGTTGTAGAGAATGTCTTCATTTGTCAGTGAACCAGCATCCCAGTACAAGAGCTCCTTGGGGGTTGCAGGACTCTGGAAAGTGCAATATAAATACAGGCCATTTACTGCTCATTACAGGTTGCTGAAGGAGAGGAAGCTCCTCCTCCACCACCACCACCAGCAGTAGAAGAAGAAGAGGAACCTGCGAAGGAAGTGTGGAATGCCTACACAACAGTTAAAGGTTTAACAGTTGGTGTCAGTGGCCTAAAGGAGGGAAAGAGGTTCAAGTTTAGAGTGGCTGCCAAGAACATCATGGGCTTGAGCTCCTTCACAGAAACCAGAGAGCCGGTGGAGATCAAGGAACAGATGGGTGTGTTTGCTGTTTGACCAAGAACCATTGTACATTTGCTTGTCTCAGAAACAGCATTCTATTAAAATTAAAGGGGCCATATCATGGAAAATCCACTTTTTGGAGCTTTTTACCATGTGATGTTGTTCCCTCATGAAAAATGCCCCAATCCTGTGGTTGGCTACATTCATGCAGTTTCCTGTCTCGGCTCCAATTTTTCTGAATTAAAGTTCTTGACTGCATCCTGGAGAAAGTAGTCCAAGTGCATCATCAGGCCCTTCTCCTTCCCTTGAAGCTAGTCTCTGATCTGGAAACCACCTCTCCAAGAAGTAGGTTGATTTCATGCTGCAGGTGAGAATGTGACCTTCATGTCACAGATGACTGCTTTAACCCTCCACTGGTACCAGAGTGGAGATTGTGACTAAATGCTTCTGCATCAGGGATAAAACACCACCATAAAATGCATGAGTCCTGTCCACACAGGCACGCGTAATGGTGCTCAGGACATGTGTGGTAGGGGACTGTTGTTTTGTAACAGACTGTAGTCTAGTGGTTAGATTGACTGGCTGGCATGATGTTTTACACCACTTTGCCTCCAAATCTCTGCAGTAACTTTTTTCTTCTTTTTAGCTGCACTTGCCAGTTTGATGTTTTCAACCCTTTATTGGTAAACTGTTTAAAATATCAGTACTAATCAGTTTTTTTACTCTTTGTTTATATAGCTAGCGAGAGTCCATGTGAGGTGAGCAGAGTAAATCAACTAAAATGCTGCTGGGAAACGACCAAATTCAAGATCTTTAGACAAAAAAAATATTTTGCCGAAAATAATCAGTAAAACTAAAGTGTAATTAAATGAAATCTTTGCTCTTAAAGCTTTTAAATAGCATGATCTGGCTCCTTTAATATTTCAAACATCAAAAGGATTGAAATTTGGAGGAACATGTGTTATTTCTGTCTAACCAAACTATTTCTTTCAAAATAATGAGTCAATCTTTGCTGCTGGATCTACAGTGGAACCAAAGATTGTTATGCCAGAGTCAGCAAGTGCTAGAGCTGGAGCCAAACTTAGAGTTGAGGCCTTGGTCTCAGGAAAACCCTCCCCAACCTGCAAGTGGATGCGTGGTGAGAAAGCAGTGATCCCATCCAGCCGTTTGGCAGTGCACCAGTCTGGAAACCTTTGTGTCCTGATCATCAAAGATGTGACAAGGACTGACAGTGGAGAATACAGTCTTTTGGCAGAGAACACCACAGCAAAGGTTTCCCAATTGCTCAAGATCATAATTAGAGGTGCGTCCAACGTCTAAAATTAGGATAACAAGAAGTCTAGATGTTGGTCAGCTCCAACAGAGAATGAATAAACATGACTCAACTTCCAATTATCTATATTACAGATATTCCTGGTCCTCCTGAAGGCCCTGTAGAAATCAGTGACATTGATGCTGATTCTTGCTCCTTGTCTTGGAACCAACCACTGGAAGATGGAGGCAGCAACATCACCAACTATGTAATTGAGAAATGCGATGTGAGTCGAGGTGACTGGGTAACAGCCCTCTCTTCCTGCTCAAAGACCCTTTGCAGATTGGGAAAACTAATTCCTGGAAAAGAGTATATTTTCCGCATCCGTGCTGAGAATCGCTTTGGTGTGTCAGACCCTATTCAGTCTGATAGGATGGTCGCCAAGTTTCCCTTTGGTGAGTGTGGGTGAGATATGCCCTGAGACTGGATTTATTTGTGAAGTTGATCAGCTGAGAATTCTGACTTTATGAATAGTATTTGAAGTATATTTATGTTTTCTTCAGATGTTCCAAGTGAGCCTCTAAACTGTCGCATCAGCAAGACCAACAAGGACTGTATGTTTGTAGCCTGGGACAAGCCAGACAGCGATGGTGGCAGTCCCATTACAGGTTACTACATTGAGCGAAAAGAGAGGAACAGCCTTCTGTGGGTGAAGGCCAATGACACTGTAGTCCGAAACACTGAGTACCCGTGTGCCGGCCTGATCGAGGGTCTGGAGTATACCTTCAGAGTATCTGCCATTAATCGTGCTGGCCAGGGTAAACCAAGTAAGAAGACAGATTTTGTAACTGCCAGAACACCTGTTGGTAAGTTTTCCACTCACACCTGTTCACTAAGTTCTTTTTCATTCAACCATACTCTTACCTTTATCTCTTTTGTGTTAGACACCCCAGGCAAACCTGAGGTTTTAGATGTAACCAAAAACTCTGTCACTCTGGTTTGGACCCGTCCCAAAAACGATGGTGGAAGCAAGATCATAGGCTACTATGTTGAGGCCTTGCAAGTTCCAGGAGACGTGTGGATACGCTGCAACACCAGCAGTCAGAATGTCCCGAGGGAGGAATACACCGTAACCGGCCTGGAACGAGATCTTCAGTATCAGTTCAGAGTCATCGCCAAAACAGCTGTCAACATGAGCAAACCCTCAGAGGCCACAGACCCAATTCTAGTTTGTGCTGAGAATGGTGAGATAACATCACTTTAAGATATTATTCAAATACAAATTCATTTAATGGGTTTAAAATGTTGAGCTGTTACTGTGTTGCTCTAAATTACAGTTCCTCCGAGGATTGAGCTTAACACGAAGATGCAAAAGGTTCTGAAAGTGAAGGCTCAAGCCACAGTGCTTCTGGAAGCTGATGTGTTTGGTAAGCCTATGCCCAGAGTCACCTGGAAGAAAGGTGAGGAAACTTTGAAGTCAGGTGAAGGTCAGGTCATTACCCAGGAAAGACATCACTTCCAGCTTGAGATGACAGCTGTGACCAAAGAACACTCAGGAATCTACACAGTGGTGGCTGAGAATGCCAGTGGCTCCAAAACTGCAGAAATTGAGGTCAATGTTCTGGGTAAGTACATTCACACATGGATTTGACAAAGGTATACTAGCCTGCCAAAGTTGGCGTCACATTAAATGTTGAGTGTTGTGTTTCCTCAGATGTGCCTGGCCCCCCTGCCAGTGCCAAATATGTTGAGGTCTTTGCCACCAGTGTGAAACTGTCCTGGGAGCCTCCTTTGAAAGATGGCGGGGCCCCTATAAGTAACTACATTGTGGACAAGCGGGAGACCAGCAGAACCAACTGGGCCCAGGTCTCAACTAAGATCAAGAGTGACAAGCTTGAGTTTACTGTGGACAAGTTAATTGAAGATCATGAGTACCAGTTCAGAATTCGAGCTGAAAACACGTGGGGAGTTGGAGACCCCTTTATCACCCACCCAGTCAATGCCAAGAATCCATTCAGTGAGTCATCACCAGCTTTGAGTTGAAATGAATGAGTTGGTGCTTCTGTTAAAATCTGACTCAAACTTGTAGTGTGAGGAAAGTCCCAGTCAGTTATACCAGTTATAACCAGTATATATTATGTCACAATGAGTGTGAAGTGAGTTCTGCTTTAAACACATTTGTCATTTCTTAACAAAGACCTTTGCTCTGATATTACTCCCAGCTGTTCCTGGACCTTGTGAGGCCCCGGTAATCACTAATGTTACCAAAGACCATATGACGGTAAGCTGGAAGGAGCCTGCTGATGATGGAAAGTCCACAATTCTGGGATACATACTAGAAAAGAAGGAGACCAAGGAGATGTACTGGGTTAAGTTGAATAGGAAGCCCGTGACAGAAAGGACATTTGAAGTAACTGATCTAGCAGAAGGAGTTGAGTATGACTTCAGAGTCATTGCTGTGAATGCAGCTGGTCTTGGCAAACCCAGCGACCCCTCTGCCAGTACAGCTGCACAGAATCCCATCAGTAAGTCTCAGTTATTAATGATCAATTTGCGTTTACATTCACTAATTTGAAACACCAAATATATCTGGTAAAATTCCTCTTTGTGCTCCTATTCAGCACCTCCGGGACCTGTTCTAAACCCCAGTGTGACCGACACCACCCATAGCACCATCAGCCTTACATGGACTGCTCCTGCTAACAATGGTGGAAGCCCAATCATTGGATATTTAGTGGAATGCAAGAGAACCAACACCACTGACTGGATCCGCTGCAACGTGCCCAGGAACCTGCAGGACACCAGCTACATCATTCAGAATCTTATTGATAAGTCGGAATACCAGTGTCGCATCACTGCTGTCAACAAAGCTGGTTTCAGTGAGCCGGCTGAAGTGCCTGGCACACACACTGCCAAGGATATCATTGGTGTGTATGATTGTGGTTTTCTGGAATGCCTTAATGTTAATTAATGTTACACCAAAACCAGTATAAAAGTTTAGATAAAAACACACATGTCCAGTAATCGGAGGGTTGTAGGTTCAATCCCTGCTCACAGCAGAGAAGCTGGTGGTGGTCGGAGGGACCGGTGGTGCCTGTGTTCAGCAATACGTTTAAAAAGCACTTTTCAGGACACCCAAGGACACTTTACAACAATGGGGGGAAAAACACTTGAGTTTTGATTTAAAAAGTGGGAGAGAGAGAGTGGTGCATAGATCAGGGGGAAGAGAATTCCAGAGGTGGGGAGCAGAGCGGCTGAATGCTCTACTCCCCATGGTGACAAGGCGAGTGGGGGAGCCGAGAGTTGAGGAGTAGAAGAGGAACGAAGAGCGCAGACAGGAGTGGTGATGTGAATGAGATCAGATATGTAGAATGGAGCCAGGTTATGGAGAGCTTTGAATGCGATGAGCAGAATGTTGAAGCTGATTCTCTGTTTAAGGAGCAGCCAATGAAGTTGTTGAAGGATGAGGATGATGCGATGAGATGATGGAGGACTTCAGTTTTAGAACTGTTCAGTCTGAGGAAGTTGGAGGTGAACCAAGAATGGATGTCTTGGAGACAGAGGGTAAGGGAGGAGGGTGGAAGTGAAGTTTAGGGTTTGGTTGAGAGGTAGAGCTGGGTGTCATCCGCGTAACAATGAAAATGAATGTTGTGTTTACGGAAAATGTGACCTAGCGGGAGAAGGTAAATGATGAAAAGAAGGGGGCCCCAGGACAGAGCCCTGGGGCACACCAGCAGAAACAGGGAATCGATTGGATTTATATGACTTCAGTTGAATGAAATGTGTATGGCCAGGGAGGTAGGAGGTGAACCAGGCAAGGGGAGTGTGGGTGATGCCTATGGATGACAGTCTGCTGAGGAGAGTGCTATGGGAGATGGTGTCAAATGCTGCTGTGAGATCGAGAAGGAGGAGAATAGACAATAAACAAGAGTCAGAAGCAGTGAGAAGGTCGTTGGTGATTTAGAGAAGTGCTGTTTCAGTGCTGTGAAGAAGACAGGAGCCAGATTGAAACTGTTCGTAGATGTCATTGGTGATGAGGTGGTCATGAAGTTGAGAGGCAACAGATTTTTCAAGAACTTTGGAGATGAAGGGTAGATTGGAAATAGGGCATAGGTTATTGAAGTTTGTGGGGTCCAGGCCAGGTTTCTTCAGAAGAGGTGTAACTATTGCAGTTTCGAAGGCTGGATGGACAATTCCAGAGTTTAGGGAGTGGTGAATAATGTTGGGAATGAGAGGAGAAAAAGAAGACAGGCAGGTTTTAACAAGAACTGTAGGGAGTGGATCGAGCTGACAGGTGGAAGGTTTGGATTTGAGGATAAGTTCAGTGATGTCATAGACTGAGGGAAGTGGGGAGGGGAGAGTGATGTCCACTCTGAAGACAGAAGTGCTTTGAGAAGCTAGATGTTGATGGATGTCGGTGATTTTTGAAACAAAGAAGGACATGAGGGAGTTACAGAAGTCAGTGCACCCCAGGGCAGCTGTGGCAACAATGTAGCTCATCACCATCAGTGTGTAAATGGGTGAATAGCTGATTGTGTTGTAAAGCACCTTGGGTGGGGGTGGGGGTGGGGGGTGGGTGTGGGTTGGTGGGGGGGGTTGAACCCTAGAATGTGCTACACATTTACAGGCCATTTACCATATTTAAAATAGTAAATCAGCTTCTAGATAGTTGGTAACATGTTGAATAATAAAGATCTGTGCACAAAATATCTCACACAAAGCAATCTTACCAGCTCCATTCTCCAGTTTCAGAGCTTGTTCACTTTAATGGAGCCATGCTGTAGCTGGCCATGCTCACCCATTCCCTGATTGGCTGGACGTTTATCACAGTAGAAATTACAACTCACATTCTTGCTTTCTCTTCTTACAGCGTCTTAGTTAAAGCTTAGTGCCTCATCCAAATGATTTTAATCTAGAAACTACTTAGGTTGTGTCCTATCTGCACACATGCATTCAAATGCTAATTTAAAGCATGCAAATATCAGCCCAACCCTAACCCTAACCCTAAAGCCGGGCGTACACTGTGCGACTTTTTCACTTTTTTGAGTCAATTTTCCAGTCGTGCGAGAATCCACGACATCGGGGTGAGTTTTGCGCCGAGCGTCGTGTAGTGTACAGGGGGTTACGAGAGGCGATTAACACCACGCGACCAGCTGCCGATCAGCAATCGTGAGCTCGCACAAACTTCTGGCGTGTTTGAAATTTTGCTCGTCCCTCGTGAGGGTATCACACTGTTGAAGCGGCGCTGCGAGCGGCTGCGACCCAAAAAGTATCAGAACCGCTCATGGCGCATGTGCAATCCTGCATCAACACCGCTCGCCTGCTATTTCCCTAATAACACACGTTGTTCGTTTTAATCTCTACACGTTTTTTTTACTCACAAAGATTGTCAAGAAAGCATGTTTGTCGTGTTCATGTCAAATGAAACTGATCACAAAACACAGATTTACTTTCTTTATTTCGTTTTCTTCATCCAACCCCCATAAATCCCTGTGTGTCCTCCTGCAGCACTCCCGAAGGACAACAGGCAAAACAAGACAAAAAAGTCTGACGTGTTGTATAAAAACTGCAATTTTTAGCATATTTTTAGGGCCGACGTGTTGTTACCAGACGTACAGTGTGAGCAGCCAGGTCGCATCCGAGAACTGGGTCGTACAGTGTGAGCGCATGACTCGTGAGATCTGCCCTGCGAGGAAGTCGTACAGTTTGAGCTGAAGCGGAGTGCTAACGAGTGAAAAAGTCACACAGTGTCCGCCCAGCTTAACCCAAACTAAACCCTTGAAGAAACAATTTTTTTACAGAGCACCTCTCACGATAAAAACCATGAGGCACTTCACAAGAACAAAAATAATACATAAATGACAGTTAAAAGATTAAAACAATTATTTCACATATAAAAATGATAAAATTATTTTTGATTAGAAAATGCGAGGACAGGAAAAAGAAAATGAGTAATAAAGAGGTTATCAGTTGTTCCCAGGAAAAGTGGAATAGGTAGAAAGAGCAGAACAAGGAGAGGGAGGTGATGAAGGTCCCACCAAAGCCTGAACAGGTGAGTTTAAAAGAGACCACTGAGTCCACTGATCTCAGGCTCAGGGGGAAAGAGGTCCACAGTCTGGGGGCCACAACAGCAAATGATCTGTCACCTTTGAACTTTAGCCTGGTGGCTTTGGTCACTGGACCTCGGGGACCTGCTGGGGCTCTAGGGACTGAGAAGATCACCAATGTATGATGGTGCTTGTTCATGTAAGGCCCTAAAGACCAGAACCAGGATCTTGAAGCTGGAAGAGGAGCAGTATGATGTGGGTTAGGGTTAGGATTATTAGCAGAGTTAGTTCATGCTGAACTTTGATAGGAACAAAAAGTGTATTGTTTAAAAGTTTAACACCGCTCATCTGCCGACTTGACATGGAACAGGGACAGCTCCTTCCAACAGAAGATGTTTGCTGGTCAGTACAAAATGTACCACTGGGCCTCAAACATAAAAGATTTTTGTAATTTGTTTGCTGGGAGCTCCGGTGTAGTCCGTCAGGTTGCAGGTGTAGCAGTTTAAGCAAATAAGAGACAAACATCTGTCTCCTCAGCCAGCCAGCTCCTCTGGAGGAGTCGTAAGATGCTGGCTGGCCAGCCAAGAGTCATACACCCCCCAGCTTGTCCTCTCTCTGTCTTGTACACAAGAATGCAAATTTCCCTGATTGTGACATCTCAAAAAGGGACTTAATAAAACTATTTAAATAAATTCTAAACCAAGCACTGCCAAAAAGAAAATGGGACTTTTTTTTCAATGTTTGGAGTGTTCATAGAGGCAGTAGAGAGCCACGTGCCAGCACAAAAAGATTAAAAAAGTCAGATTTACTTTAAACGTACCCTTTAAATTAGTCTTGAAAGTTGTTGCTTATGCTGTGATTAATGGATGCCTCATCTGTCTTCAGTTTCTCCAGAGGCAGAACTGAGTGCTGAGTTGAAAGAAGTCCTGGAGCTTCACGCTGGTGCCACCATGAAGTTGTATGCTACCATAAAGGGTCGGCCTATTCCCAGAATCACCTGGGCAAAAATGAACACCAACATCAAGGACCGCCAGGGCATCGTCATCAAATCCAGCAACAATGACACTTTGGTGATGGTGGAGAAGGTCAACAGATATGATGCGGGCAAATACATTTTGAATCTGGAGAGTTCAGCTGGCATGAAGATGTACACCATCGTTGTCAAAGTTTATGGTTAGTACAAACAACATCTCCAGATAAACATGTTATCTGACACCATACCCATGCTAAAATGTTCATTCTCTAGAGTTAAAATAAAACAAACTTCTTTGGTTTAAGGTCCATGTTTCTGTTTCAGACACTCCGGGACCACCAGCAAACCTAGTGGTGAAAGAGACAACCAAGGACAGTGCTGAAATCTACTGGGATGCCCCTCTTATTGATGGTGGCTATGAAGTCACCCATTACATAGTAGAGAAGCGTGACACTGAAAGAAAAGCCTGGTCTGTTGTCTCAAATAACTTAAACAAGACATCATTTAAGGTTCCAGACCTGGATGCTGGACGATCCTACTGCTTTCGAGTGTCAGCAGTCAACCAGCTTGGTACTGGAGAGTCTTGTGAGACAGCTGATGCTGTTAGAGCAACAGGTTGGTTGAATAATAAGAACATTTCATTTTCCTTGTTGTCTTTTGGAAAAGTCACATTTACTTTTTACATTTCAGAGGAGCCTGGGCCAGTCATGGACTTTAAAACCTTGCTGGTGACCAAAGACTCTTGCACTTTAAGCTGGAAGAAACCCCTGACGGATGGTGGTAGTCGCATTATCTGCTATCTCCTTGAAGTTCTCAATGGTGATGACAAATACAAGGAACTCATGAGGTCCAAAAATATGCAGTACAGTGCCAAGGACCTGGTAGCGGGCAGAGAGTACACCTACCGGGTCAAAGCTGTAAATGACTCAGGAGAGAGCTCAGCCAAGGAACTGAAAGTGATTGCAGAGGATCAGATTAGTAAGTGTCCATGTTTATAAAACTTCCATCTGGGGAAGTATAGAAAAAGTTGTTTTCTGAATGTAGTTTCTTTTTCCTCTCAAGTTTATCCAAGCTGTGATTTAAGAGACTTGCCCAACATGTGCTACATTGCCAAAGAGGGAAGCACAGTTCGTCTGAAGATCCCTATTATTGGAAAACCTACTCCAAAGGTTTCCTGGAAGAAGGGAGATGATGAGGATCTGACAAGTACTGGCAGGGTCTGTGCAGAGTCATCTGCAGTTAACACCACCCTTCTAATCAGGGACTGTCAAAGGACTGATGCTTCTAAGTACACCATCACCTTGAGGAACAGTGCAGCAAGCAAAGAGTCTGTCATCTTCATCAGGTGGGTATCTTTGAGATGAAGGGTTAGAGTTGTTGTTTCAATAAAAAAAAAACAGCTCAAATTTAAGTATTAAAGGTTAACATTCCTTTGCATCATCAGGGTGGTGGGCAAACCTGGTATTCCAGGGGGGCCATTAAAATTCAAGGATGTTACTGCTGATGGTGCTACACTGAAATGGGCCATTCCCAAAGATGACGGTGGCTCAGAGATTACAAACTACATCTTGGAAAAAAGGGATTCCATCACCAACATGTGGGTCACTGTGTCCTCCGCTGTAGAGACTAACTCCATGAGGGTGACTGGGCTCCATGAAGGCACAGAATACATATTCAGAGTTAGCGCTGAGAACAAGTATGGTGTTGGAGAGGGACTCAAGTCTGAGCCTGTTGTAGCAAAACATCCATTTAGTAAGTGCTACTTTTAGACATTCTACAGTCCTGGTTACTGCTGAACATAAGATTCTACTTTTGCTAACTGAAAACATTTGCACGTCACTGTTTTTTCATAGATGTACCAGATGCACCTGCACCTCCACAGATCATGAGCATGCATCATGACTCTGCTTACCTTGCCTGGTCTGACCCCAGAAAGACTGGAGGATCTCCAATCACAGGTACAGTAAACCCTATGTAGTTCAGGCATGATTTTCAAACATGGTATCTGATACCTGTTTATGTATAAATGCCAGATGAGTTTACACTGCATTTTCCCCAATTTGATCTTAGGCTATCACATTGAGTTTAAGGAGAGGAACAGTATGTTGTGGAAAAGGGCCAGTCCAGCTGCCTTGAAGATGAAGGATCACAAAGTAACTGGTCTGACTGAAGGTTTGGAGTATGAGTTTAGAGTAATGGCTATTAACTTGGCTGGAATTGGCAGGCCAAGTGCTCCAACTGATCCACAGGTAGCACTGGACCCCATCGGTAAGATTTTAAGACTTTAAAGAGCAGGAATATTACCCCTTTCTTTCAACTCAGCACTACAATTTCTTATTTTACTTGTGTCAACAGATGCACCTGGTAAACCTGATGTAATCAGCATCACCAGAAGTAGTGTGACACTCCAATGGACTGAACCTCAATTTGATGGTGGACACAGGCTGACTGGATACATTGTGGAGAAGCGAGACTTGCCTTCTAAGATCTGGGTGAAAGCCAATAACATGAATGTTGTGGAACCTGCATTTACTATTCTCGATCTTCAAGAAGGCTGCAAATATGAGTTCAGAATCAGAGCAAAGAATGCTGCTGGTGCCCTCAGCCCACCCTCTGAGCAGACAGATACCATTATCTGTAGAGACGAGTATGGTGAGTTAAAGCATGAGAAGCACTTTTAGTGAGAAACACAGTGATGAGACTCCGATATGGTATGATGGGCTAATGTTTTCCATTTTTTCACCTGGACAGCTGCACCATCCATTAGCATTGATGCCCAGGTGATGGAAGGTCTTACTGTCCGAGCTGGTGACACTATTGTTATCACTGCCACAAGCATTTTAGGCAAACCTGCCCCGACCTCATGCTGGTCTAAGGGAGGAAAGTATTTTAAGCCATCTGACCTTGTTCAGATCGAAACTACTGCAACATCATCTACTCTGTCTGTAAAATATGCGGGCCGGAAAGATTCTGGAGAATACACCATTACTGCCAGCAACCCCTTTGGTGTAAAGGAAGAAACCGTTAAGGTCAAAGTTCTGGATGTTCCTAGTGCTCCTGGACCAATTGAATGCAGTGGTGTCTCCTCTGAAAAAGTGACTCTTACCTGGACAGCCCCTACCGAAGATGGCGGTTCTCCTATCAAATATTACACTCTGGAAAAAAGAGAGACTAGCCGACTTCTCTGGACAATCCTTGAAGAAAAGGCAATAAACTGCCACTATGTGGCCAACAAACTCATTCAGGGCAACGAGTACTTCTTTAGAGTGTCTGCTGTGAACCAGTATGGTGGCAGTGAACCATCCCATTCTGAGGCTGTCAAGATTATTGATAGGTTTGGTATGTATGAGCAGTTTGTTTATATAATTTAAAATTTTCAGCAATAAAACACCTGTCTGCAATCTGTATCTTCTTGAATATGTTTTCAAGGCGATACGTTTTTTTTTTAAATAAATGAAACGTTTCTTTTGGCCGTAGGTCCCCCAGGTCCACCATCTAAACCAGAAGTTGAGAAAGTTGACGGACATTCAGCCACTTTGACCTGGAGAAGACCAGCTGAAGATGGAGGAAGTGACATAATAGGTTATTGTATTGAGAAAAAGGAAAAGAAGGCAATGGGATGGTTTAGGGCATCTAAGAAATCGATTCCTGAACTCGGCTTTGAAGTCACAGGTCTCACAGAGGGCGTTGACTATGAGTTCCGTGTACTTGCAGAGAACAAAGCTGGTTTTGGAGAGCCAAGTGAACCCTCTATGGTTGTAAAAACAATAGTAGCTACCTGTAAGTAACAATAATTAAGAATCTTTCATTTGTAGCCTATCAAAACCCTTTTTTTTACTTTAATTAAGTTATTGCTTGTTTTTCATAATTCAACTTTTAGTTTAAAATGTGTTAACCATTTATTTTATTTTTGTTAGATGTGCCAGGGCCTCCGGTCAATCCAAGAATTACAGACACTACAAAGACCACTGCTACTCTGAACTGGGGAAAACCTCTGGATAATGGTGGACTTGAAGTCACTGGATATGTGATTGAGCACAAGAAGGAAGGAACGGAAGAGTGGATTAAGGACACCCCTTCATCTCCACTGAGGATCACAGAATTTGTTGTTCCTGGCCTGGAAACTGGTGCAAAGTACCACTTTAGAATTAGTGCTGTAAATGCCAAGGGGCCGGGGAAACCTGCTGAAACTCAGGAATTGGTTGAAGTAGTGGAATGTGCCACTGAACCTGACTTGGAATTGGATGTTGAGTTGAGAAGAACCCTTGTTGTCCGAGCTGGTTGTTCTATCCGTCTCTTTGTGCCAATCAAAGGCCGTCCTTCTCCCAAAGTCGGTTGGACCAAAGAGGGTTGCCTCGTTTCCCGTGCGGTAATTGACAACACTGAATCATTCACAATGTTACTTATTACTGAAAGCTCAAGGATTGATGCTGGCAAATATGAACTTGTCCTTGAAAACTCAGCTGGAAAGAAGTGTGCAGATATTCATGTAAGAGTTTTGGATTCACCTGGACCTCCTCTTAACCTAAAACCAATCACGATTGACAAAGAAAGCATTACACTTCAATGGGATATTCCTCTAATTGATGGGGGAGCCAAGATCACAAACTACATTATTGAGAAGAGGGAATCAACACGTAAGGCTTTTGCTACTGTGATTACAAAGTGCCCCAACACTTCGGTAAGAATTGGCGAGCTGGGTGAAGGTTGTGAGTACTACTTCAGAGTGTCTGCTGAGAATGAGTATGGCATAGGGGAAGCAGTTGAAACTGCTGATCCAATTCGTGCATCCCAAGCCCCAACTCCTCCAGAGGGCATTATTCCAATTGATATCACAAAGAATTCTGTAAGCCTTATTTGGACCAAACCCAAACATGATGGTGGAAGCAGAATTACAGGGTATGTTTTGGAAGCCAAGAAGAAAGGAACTGATCAATGGGCCCATGTTACAACAGTCAAGGCAATGGAATTCACAGTAAAAAATCTCAATGAGAATGAGGAGTATGTTTTCCATGTCATGGCTGTCAACCAGTCTGGCAGAAGTCATCCACGTGAGAGCAAACCTATTGTTGTCAAAGATTCTACATTTCTCCCCGAGTTTGACCTACGTGGTGTTTGCCAGAAAACTGTTATTGCCAAAGCAGGAGATAACATCAAGGTTGAAATTCCAGTTATGGGACGTCCCAGACCAACAGTCTCTTGGCAGAAGGATGGAGCACCCCTGAAACTCACACAAAGAACCAATGTAGAACTGAGTCCTGCCACAACCATTATTACTATCAATGAATGTAATAGAACTGATAGTGGTGTTTACAGCATGACAGCAAAGAACATTGTTGGATCTGTCACAGACAACATAACTGTCAAAGTACATGATATACCCGGGGCACCTAAAGGACCAGTTAAGATTGTTGAAATATCTCGGACCTATTGCATCTTTTCTTGGGAAACTCCAGAAAACGATGGGGGTGTTCCAATAAACAACTATGCAGTTGAGATTAGAGATACAACGTCCCAAACATGGACTGAGTTGTCTTCCTCAGTGATACGTACAATTTTCAAAGCTACACGGTTGACTACTGGGTCAGAGTACCAATTCAGAATTAAAGCTAAAAACAGATATGGCGTTGGACCTCCAATCACTTCAGAGGCAGTAGTTGCTGCCTATCCATTCAAAGTACCTGGGCCACCTGGTACTCCTAGTGTGGCTGCCTTCACAAAAGATTCGATTACCATTGGGTGGAATGAGCCAGTATCTGATGGTGGAAATGAAGTAATTGGTTATCATGTTGAGAGGAAGGAAAGAAGTAGTATTGTATGGCATAGAATTAGTAAGGGACTTGTGAAAGGAAATACCTTTAAGTCCACTGGACTTGAAGATGGTGTTGCTTATGAGTTCCGTGTCATGGCAGAAAACATGGCTGGAATTGGTAAGCCCAGCAAAGCCTCAGAACCAATACTGGCCTTGGACCCTGTTGATCCACCTGGTCATCCCGTACCAATTGTTGTTAATAAGAATGCCATTACTATTCAGTGGACAAAGCCTGAGTATGACGGTGGCTTTAAGATTACTGGCTATACAGTGGAAAAGAGAGAATTGCCTGCTGGTCGCTGGACCAGAGCTAATTTTACCAACATCATAGAAACCGTATTTACTATCAGTGGACTAACACAGGACAACTCCTACGAGTTTCGTGTTACTGCCAGAAACTCTGCAGGTGCGGTGAGCACGCCATCTGAGCCCTCTGATCCAATTACCTGCAAAGATGACATTATTGAACCGCGCATTATGGTTGACGCCATATTTAGGGATATAGTCCTACTGAAGGCAGGGGAGTCCTTCAAGCTTGAGGCAGATATTGCTGGACAGCCAATCCCTTCCATGGTTTGGACAAAGGATGGGAAAGAGGTTGAAAACACAATGAAGCTTGAGGTCAGATTCACTGAGCTGACAACTACTCTGACCAACAAGGAATCTATCAGAACAGATGGTGGTAAATTTGTTCTGACTGCTACTAATGTTGGTGGATTTGCAAAGCACGTCTTTAATGTCAAAGTGCTTGACAGACCTGGACGACCAGTTGGACCTCTAAAGGTTTCTGATATAACTTCTGACAACTGTGTACTTACTTGGACTCCACCAGCCGATGATGGTGGTGCCAAGATTGAAGGATATGTGATTGAAAAACGTGAATCAAGTAGATTGGTGTGGACAAATGTAGTTTCAGGCTTGCAAGTTACGCAACACAAAGTTACCAAACTTCTCAAAGGAAATGAATACATCTTCAGAGTAATGGCTGTGAACAAATATGGGCTTGGTGATTCTCTCGAATCAGAACCCACTGTTGTAGACAACCCGTATGTGATTCCAGATCCTCCAGAAAACCCAGAGGTGACAGCTATTTCGAAAGATTCAATGGTTGTCATGTGGCAAGCACCCAAGTATGACGGTGGAACTCCCATCATCAACTACGTTATTGAAAGAAAAGACAAAAGTGCCCTCCGCTGGATAAAATGTAACATAAGAAAAGTGAAAGATCTACAGTTCAAGGCAACAGGCCTTGTTCCTGGACATGAATATGAATTTAGAATTTCTGCTGAGAATGCTGCTGGAGTGAGTGTACCAAGTGTTCCCACTCTCTTTTACAAGGCCACAGATGCACTGTACAAGCCTGGGGCTCCATGCAACCCAAGGGTCATAGACACAACCAGGTCCTCCATTACTGTTGCTTGGAACAAACCAGTATATAATGGTGGCTCTGAAATCAAGGGGTACATTGTTGAGACGTGCATTCCACAGGAAAAAGAGGAAGAGGAGGAATGGATCATTGTTACACCCAAGGACGGTCTTCTTGCAACCTCATTTACTATCATTAATTTAAAAGAAAATCAAGATTATAAGATTAACATATCTGCCTTGAACAGTGAAGGAATTGGAGAGCCAGCACCTGTACCTGGAAACCCTAAGGCAGAGGACAGACTCCTCCCGCCTGAGATTGACTTGGATGCTGAGCTCCGCAAAGTGGTTAGTCTTAGAGCTTGTTGCTCTCTTAGGTTGTTTGTGCCCATTAGAGGACGACCAGCTCCTCAGATTAAATGGACTAAAGGTGACGGGGAGCCTATTGAGAGAGCAACCATTGACAGCACAACATCATACACATCACTTGTAATTGAAAATGTCAACAGATTTGACAGTGGAAAATATACTCTTACTGTTGAAAACAGCTCTGGCTTCAAAACTGTTACAGTTCAAGTTAAAGTTCTTGATACACCAAGTGCTCCACAAAATCTAAAAATTACTTTAGTCACAAATAAAGCTGTAACTCTCACATGGGATCCACCAGTAAATGATGGAGGTGTAAAAGTCAAGAACTATATAGTTGAAAAACGTGAGTCAACAAGGAAAGCTTATGCCACAGTTAATGCTAACTGCCATAGCACCACTTTCACTGTTGACCACCTCCTAGAGGGATGCAACTATTACTTTAGAGTTTTGGCTGAAAATGAATATGGCATTGGCTTACCCATTGAGACTGTTGAAGCAGTTAAAGTGTCTGAGAAACCACAACCACCTGGCAAGATCATTCTAAAGGACGTCACTAAAAACAGCGTAACTCTCTCCTGGGAGAAGCCAGAGCATGATGGTGGCAGCAGAGTTGGCTGTTATGTTGTTGAGATTCAACCTAAGGGTGTTGATAAGTGGACCCAGGCTCTGATTGCAAAGAACACAGAAGCCACCATCAGTGGACTAAATGTAGGAGAAGAGTATATGTTCCGTGTAGCAGCAAGAAATGAGAAAGGAACAAGTGACCCTCGTCAAATAGGTGTGCCTGTCATAGTAAAGGATCTTGTAATTGCACCAGTTGCTAAAATGTTGTTCAGCACATTCAGTGTGTTGGCAGGAGAAGATTTGACAGTGGAAGTTCCATTTTTAGCCCGTCCTAAAGCAGCTGCCACCTGGGTAAAAGACGGTCAGCCTCTGAAGAGAACTACCAGAGTCAACTTTGATTCAACAGAGACAATGTTGAACCTCAACATTAAAGAGGCAACCAAAGATGATGTTGGGCAATATCTTGTCATTCTTGGCAATACAGCAGGAGAAACAACAGTAAATATTAGTATTGTTGTTTTAGATAAACCTGGCCAGCCCAGAGGTCCTGTCAAAGTAGAAGAGGTGATTTCTAATAGTGTAATAGTCTCCTGGAATCCACCAGAGTATAATGGTGGTTGCACAATCAAGAACTACATTGTGGAAAAAAGAGACACATCCACAACGAATTGGATGGTTGTGTCTCCCAACCTAGCAAGGACCAAAATTAAGGCAGGCAGGTTGAAGACTGGCTCTGAATATCAGTTTAGGATTACAGCTGAAAATAGATATGGAAAAGGTCCATTTCTTCTCTCAGAGTGTATTGTTGCGCAATACCCATACAAGCTCCCAGGACCACCAGGAACACCGTATGTTGCAGTCTGCACTAGGGACAGCATGGTTTTAGCCTGGAATGAGCCAGTTAATGATGGTGGAAGTTCAATATTGGGCTACCATCTCGAACGCAAAGAGAGAAACAGCATCTTATGGGTCAAACTAAACAAGTCAATCATTACTGATCAAACCTTCAAAACCACAGGTCTGGAACCAGGAATGGAGTATGAATTCAGAGTTTATGCAGAAAACATCGTTGGAATTGGAAAAGTGAGCAAAGTATCTGAGGGGCAAATTGCAAGAGACCCTTGCGATCCTCCTGGCACTCCAGAGGCAACAAAAATAACTAAAGACTCCATGACCATTGTTTGGACCAAGCCCGAGTATGATGGTGGCGCAAAGGTTACAGGCTACGTTGTGGAAAAGAAGGAACTTCCAGAGGGTCGTTGGATGAAATCCAATTTCACTAATGTCATTGAAACAGAATATGTTGCAACTGGACTTGTGCAGGATAATCAGTATGAGTTTCGTGTTATTGCCAGAAATGCTGCTGGTGTTTTCAGTCTCCCCTCATACAGCACTGGTCCAATAACTGCCAGAGATGAAATTGAACCACCACGCATCAGCATTGATCCAGAGTACACAAAGACTGTTGTAGTTAATGCTGGAGATTGTTTCAAAATCGATGCAGATGTTCATGGTAAGCCATTGCCCTCTATCCATTGGATGAAGGGGGAGCAGGAACTGGGAAGCACTATTCACAGGGAAATTAAGAACACATCCAACAAAGCCTTTATATCTGTGAAAGAAGCCAAACTGTCAGATGGCGGTGAATACATTCTTGTGTTAAAAAATCCAGGAGGAGAGAAGGCTGTTCATATCACTGTGGTTGTCTTAGATAAACCTGGGGAACCACTAGGCCCACTTGTTGTAACAGGGATAGCCAAAGATTGCTGCTGCCTTGCATGGAAACCTCCATGCCAAGATGGTGGCAGTAAAATCTCTCATTACATTGTTCAGAGAAGAGAAACAAGCAGACTTGTCTGGACTGTCATTGACTCCAAAGTAGAGAATATTTGTCTAAAAGTTACTAAGCTCCTGGAAGGAGATGAGTATATCTTTAGAGTTTATGCCGTCAATCAGTTTGGAGTGGGTGCACCACTTGAATCTGCTCCTGTTTTGATCAAAGATCCATATGTCCAACCAGGGTCACCCAAGAACTTAGAAGTTTCTGATGTCAAAAAAGATTCAATGGTGCTCAGCTGGGAAGCACCTTCTGAAGATGGTGGCAGTCTCATAACTGGATACATAATTGAAAAACATGACAAAGAGGGAGTAAGATGGATAAGATGCAACAGGCAAACAGTCACTCATTTGACATTCAAAGTTACTGGACTCCTAGAAAGTCACATTTATGAGTTCAGGGTTGCAGCTGAGAATGCTGTGGGTGTTGGTGAACCAAGTACACCAAGTGTATTCTACAAAGCTATTGATCCTGTCTTCCAACCTGGCCCTCCACGCAATCCAAGAGTCACAGACACATCTAAATCATCAGTATTCCTCTCATGGGGAAAACCAACAAAGGATGGAGGCTCTGAGATTCAGGGATATATTGTGGAGTGCTGCACTTCCACAGAGCCAGGAGTACAAGCTGAAGCTGTGGATGCGCCTGCTGAGGAATGGAAAATGTGCACACCTCCAACTGGTGTAAAGACAACCAAGTTTGAAGCTGGAAATCTGAAGGAACATCAGGCATACAAGTTTAGAGTATGTGCTATCAACAAGGTGGGAGTTGGTGAGCATGCTGATGTTTCTGGAGCAGTTGTGGTGGAGGACAGGAAGGAAGAGCCAGATCTTGACATTGACCCAGAACTTCGAAATATTGTGACCATTAAAGCTGGTGCCTCCCTTAGACTATTTATTCCCATTAAAGGAAGACCAACTCCTGCTATCAAGTGGAACAAAGATGAAGCTGCTCTTAAGGAGACTGCTCAGGTTGAGATAACCAGCAGTTATACATCTCTTGTTATTGATAAAATGAGCAGAAACGACAGTGGAAAATACACAGTTACTGCAGAGAACTCAAGTGGAACCAAATCTGCTCTTGTTGTTGTTCGTGTACTTGATACACCTAGTACACCTGTCAATCTTAAGGTGAAAGAAATTACAAATCAGTCAGTAACACTGGAATGGGAGCCGCCTCTGTTAGATGGTGGTTCCAAGATCAAGAACTACATTGTTGAAAAAAGGGAAAGTACACGTAAAACATATGCTGCTGTTGTAACAAATTGTCATGATCTTTCATTTACGATTGAATCACTTCAGGAAGGTTGTAGTTATTACTTCAGAGTCCTAGCTGAGAATGCTTATGGTGTTGGTCTGCCTGCTGTAACAGTGGACCCACTTAAGGTGTCAGAGGTGCCCCAGTCCCCCCAAAATTTGATTGTTACAGATCAGACCAAAACAAGCATTTCTCTGGCATGGGAAAGACCAGAATATGATGGTGGTAGCAGAGTCATGCAGTATCTGCTTGAAGTGCAGTTGAAAGGCCAAGAGAAATGGTCTGGTGTAAACACATTTAAGACCATGGAGACTACAGTAACCAATCTGAACCCAGGACAGGAATATCTGTTCAGAGTTACAGCTATCAATGATAAAGGAAAGAGTGACCCCAAAGTTCTTTCTGGTCCAGTTATGACTAAGGACTTGGTATTTGAGCCAGATATTCGTCCAGCATTCAGCAGTTACAGTGTCCATGTGGGCAAAGACATGAGCATTGACATTCCCATTTTCGGACGCCCTAAACCAACAATAGCATGGACTAAAAATGGAGCACCCTTGAAGTTCACCACTAGAGTCAATATTCACAACACAACAACACACACAATACTAAGCATTAAGGAGGCAGCTGTTGACGATGGTGGTATGTATAGTATAAATGCCACAAACTCCGTTGGAAAGAAGGAATCAACAATTGAAATCATTGTACTTGACAAACCAGGCCCTCCATCTGGTCCTGTTAGATTTGATGAAATAACAACACAGAGTGTCACTATTTCATGGGACCCCCCAAAACACACTGGTGGGTGCCCAATTTCTAACTATATTATTCAAAAGAGAGATGCAACCTCAACAACATGGGAAAATGTGAGCAGCAACTGTGCAAGGACAACGATCAAAGTTATTAGACTGAAGACTGGAGCTGAATACCAGTTTAGGATCATTGCCCAGAACTACTATGGAAAGAGTCAAGGCCTGGATTCATCAACTGTAACTGCTCAATATCCCTATAGGGAGCCAGGACCACCAGGCACTCCCTTCATCTCTTCTCTCTCCAGGGACCACCAAATTATTGAGTGGCATGAGCCTATCACAGATGGAGGAAGTCCTGTTCTTGGCTACCATCTTGAAAGGAAAGAAAGAAACAGTATTCTTTGGGTCAAGATCAACAAGACACTTATTCATGGAACAAGTTTCAAGAGTTACCCATTGGAGGAAGGCATTGAGTATGAATATAGAGTTTATGCTGAAAATATTGTCGGCATTGGCAGAGGCAGCAAGGTTTCAGAAGGTTGTGTTGCACGAGATCCATGTGATCCACCTGGCACTCCAGAAGCCATCCACGTGACAAAAGATAGCATTGTTATTCAGTGGACTAAACCTGAATATGATGGGGGCAGCAACATCACTGGCTATATTATAGAAAAGCGTGATCTGCCAGAAGGCAGGTGGGGAAGGGCAAATTTCACCAATGTGATTGAAACCCAGTTTACTGTTACTGGACTGACTGAAAATGCACAGTACGACTTTAGAGTCTTGGCTAAAAATGCTGTTGGCACAGTCAGCAAGCCATCATTCAACAGTGGACCTATCATTGCAAGTGACAAAGTGGAGGCACCCAGATTCTCCATTGACCCTGCATTTACTAAGACTATTATACTCCGTGCTGGAGATGCATTTAAATTAGATGCAGATGTCCATGGCAAACCACTTCCTTCAATACAGTGGTTCAAGGATGAAAAACCAATTGAGAATACACTAAGACTAGAGATCAGAAACACAGAGAATCATGCAATGATTGTCATTAAGGACTCTGTTAGAATTGATGGTGGAACTTACATTCTCCTTCTGACAAATGAGGCTGGTAGTGAAACCGTTCCATTCAATGTTGTGGTCTTGGATAGACCTAGCCCATGTGAAGGACCCCTACTTATCACAGGAGTGGCTGAAGACAAATGCACACTGTCTTGGCGTGAACCACTACATGATGGAGGCAGTCCTATTGCACATTATATCATTGAAAGAAGAGAGACCAGTCGTCTAGCATGGACTGTTATTTCCAGCAGCAGTACCACTACATGGTACAAAGTAACCAAATTAATGGAGGGCAATGAGTATATGTTCCGAGTGATGGCAGTTAACAGTAATGGGATCAGTGATCCATTAGAATCTGCTGCTGTGATTATGAGGAATCCATGTGTTCCTCCTGGTTCACCTCACATTGAAGATGTATCCAACGTTGCCCATGATGGCATGACTATCACTTGGTCTGCCCCTGAGACTGACGGTGGCAGCAAGATCACTAACTACATAGTTGAAAAGAAGGACAGAGCTGGAATCAAATGGACAAGATGCAATAGACAAAAAGTCACTGACTTATCATACAGAGTAGTAGGCCTCACCACTGACCATGAGTATGAGTTCAGAGTAACAGCTGAGAACATAGTTGGAGTAGGAGAGCCAAGTCTTCCCACTTCATATTACAAGGCCTGCGATCCCAAATACAAACCAGGTGCCCCAGCATATGTGAATGTCATTGACTCCACAAAAACCTCTATTACAGTATCATGGGGTAAACCTTTGTCTGATGGGGGTAGCGCAATACAAGGATATATTGTTGAAATGTGTAAGGCTGAAGAAGAGGAATGGACCATGGTTACTCCCCCTACTGGCCTGCGTGTCAACAAATATGAAATTCCCAAACTTGCAGAGGGCCAGGAATACAAAGTACAAGTGTGTGCTTTGAACAAAATTGGAGTTGGAGAGCCAGCAGTTCTATCTGGAACAGCTAAGCCAGAGGAAAGAATAGATCCACCACATATCCATCTTGACTCAGAGCTGAGAAAAGGTATTACAGTGAAAGCTGGTGCATCTGTAAAAATGTATATTCCTTTTAAGGGCAGGCCGATGCCTGAGATTAAATGGACAAAGGATGAAGGAAATCTTTCTGAAAAGGCTGTGGTGGAGAAAGCAATGAATTTCACACAGCTGTCTATTGACTCATGTGACAGAAGTGACTCCGGGAAATACTCCCTGAATCTGACTAATAGCAGTGGCTCTGTGTCAGAGTTTGTTTCAGTGAAAGTTCTTGACACACCAGGGCCACCACAGAGCCTTGTGGTCAAGAATATCAACAGGAACTCTGCCACTCTTGAATGGAGTGCCCCACTAATTGATGGAGGTTCAAAAATCAAGAACTATGTCATTGATAAGCGTGAATCAACCAGGAAAGCATATGCAAATGTGTCCACCAAATGTTCCAAGACTGCATTCAAAGTTGAAAATCTGATTGAAGGAGCAATGTACTACTTCAGAGTCATGGCTGAGAATGAATATGGAATTGGCCAAGCTGTAGAAACAAAAACAGCGTCCAAAGCATCCGAGGTACCACTGCCTGTTGGAAAGGTTTTTCTCACTGATGTCACCAAGTCCAGTGCCTCACTGTCCTGGGAGAAACCTGAGCATGATGGGGGCAGCAGGATTGGTGGATATCTGATTGAGATGCAACCAAAGGGCACAGATAAATGGGGTGTTGCCACAAACACAAAAACATGTGAGGGAACTGTCACTGGTCTTACAGCAGGAACAGAATACCTGTTTCGAATTATTGCTTACAACGAGAAGGGAAAGAGTGAGCCAAAGGCACTTGCTGCACCTGTGATTGCTAGTGACATGACCTTGGAGCCAAGCATAAGGACGCAATTTAACACTTACAGTGTGTTAGCTGGAAAAGACCTTAAGCTGGAATTCCTTGTTTTTGGAAGACCCAAACCCAAAGTTTCCTGGATTAGGGATGGTCAGGCTTTGAAAGTTACATCCAGAGTTAATGTTTTCAACACTCCATCAACAACTGGTATTCAAATTACAGAGGCCTGCAAAGATGACTTTGGAAAATACTCTATTACAGCAACCAACACTGTTAGTTCTATTACTGAGGATGTGACAGTTATTATTCTTGACAAGCCTGGTTCACCAAAAGGTCCAGTTAAAGTTGTTGAAGTGAGCAACACCTTTGTCCATCTCTCCTGGGAGCCCCCAGAATACACTGGTGGATGTCAAGTAAAGAACTACATAGTGGAAAAGAGAGATACCACAACCACAACATGGCAGCCAGTTGTTACACAACTGGCTAGAACAGCTTTCAAAATAACAAAGCTTAAGACTGGCGCAGAATACCAGTTCAGAATCATAGCTGAAAACAGGTATGGAAAGAGTGTGCCCCTTGATTCCAAGGCCATCTTGGTACAATATCCATACAAACCACCTGGGCCTCCAGGAACACCATATGTAAAATCAGCAACAAAGGACATGATGATCATTGAATGGAATGAGCCAGTCAATGATGGTGGAAGTGCAATCACTGGTTACCACCTGGAGAGTAAAGAGAGAAGCAGCATCCTCTGGAACAAACTGAACAAGACCCTGATTACAGATACTCAGTTTAAGATTTGCAATCTTGAGGAGGGTGTTGGTTATGAATTCAGAGTTTATGCAGAAAATATTGTAGGAATTGGACGATGCAGTAAAGTATCTGAGTCCTTTGTTGCTCGTGATCCTTGTGATCCCCCTGGGGCTCCGGAAGCTGTATCTATTTCAAAGAATCAAATAAAGATTCAGTGGACCAAGCCTCAGTATGATGGTGGCAGTAAAGTTAATGGATATATTGTAGAAAGAAAGGATCTCGCCTCCCCTGATCGGCGCTGGGTAAGAGCAAACTTTACCAACATAATTGAGACATATTACACAGTTACTGGTCTGACAGAGAATGAGCAGTATGAATTCAGAGTTACTGCTAGAAATGTGGCCGGAGTTTTCAGCGAGCCATCTGAGAGCTCTGGAGTGGTTACAGCCACTGATGAAATTGAAGCACCGAGAGCCTCGATGGATCCAAAATACAAGGATCTTATTGTTGTCAATGCTGGAGAGAGTTTGACCTTTGACGCAGATGTTTATGGAAAACCTATTCCTGATGTTGTCTGGCTTAAAGAGGGCAAGGAACTGGAGAAAGCTTTGCGCATTGAAGTAAAATCTACACAGAAACGTGCTGCTATGACCATTAAGGATGTTACCAAACTTGATGGTGGCCACTATGACCTTGTTTTGAAAAATCTTGGTGGGACAAAAACCTTTCCCATCACTGTTAAAGTCCTTGATAAACCAGGTCCACCAAACGGACCTTTTAAGGTGACTGGAGTCATGGCTGACAGATGTGTTCTTGCCTGGACCGAGCCATCCCTAGATGGTGGAGCTAATATCACTCACTATATTTTGGAGAAGCGAGAGACTAGTAGGTTGTCCTGGACAGTAGCTGCGCCGAATGTCCAGGGTCTGTACCACAAAGTAACAAACTTGCTTACAGGAAATGAATACATTTTCAGAGTGAGGGCGGTCAACAAATACGGTGCTGGTGATTATCTCGAGAGTGAACCTATCGTTGCACGCAATCCTTACAAGCCACCTAGTGCTCCAGGAACTCCAGATGCAAGTCATATTACAAAAGATTCTATGGTTCTGTCATGGACAGCTCCAGAACACACAGGTGGAGCTGATATTCAAGGTTACCACCTTGAAAAGCGTGACAAAGATGGTATAAGGTGGACGAAATGCAACAGAGAAAAGCTGACTGCGACTAACTTCAAGGTCACAGGTCTAATAACAGATCACTTCTATGAGTTCCGTGTTACTGCTGAAAATGAGGCTGGAATGGGAGACCTGAGTGAACTATCACTTTTCTACAGAGCATGTGATTCAACGAAAACCCCTGGACCCCCTCACCATCCTAAGGTGACAGACTACACAAAGTCGTCTGTGGCTCTGTCCTGGGGAAAACCCATTGTCGATGGTGGAGCCTACATCAAGGGCTACATTGTTGAAATGAGGGAATATACACCAGTCCCGGAGTTAAAAGAGGAAATGGAAGTAGCACCTGCAGCAGAAGCAGCTGCTGAAAAAGAATGGAACATGTGTACTCCTCCTACTGGTATTCAAGCCACTAAACTTATCATTAAAGATCTAAAAGAGGGTGGAGAGTACCAGTTCCGTGTCTGTGCTATCAACTCAGAGGGAGTTGGAGAGGCTGCTAATGTCCCTGGCACAGTAGTTACTTCTGACAGAGCAGAGGCACCAGAGATGGAGCTGGACGCTGACCTCAGAAAAGTTGTATCTGTTCGTGCTGGTGGAACTCTGCGTTTGTTTGTCACAATTAGAGGAAGACCTGAACCTTCTGTGAAATGGGAGAAGGTTGATGGTGCTCTCACAGAACGTGCTGCAGTTGACACTACTAGTTCATACACCATGCTCGTCATCGACAATGTTAACCGTTTTGACAGTGGAAAATACCAATTAACACTTCAGAACAGCAGTGGTACAAAATCTGTAGTTATTTCAGTAAGAATTTTGGACACACCAAGTGCACCACAAAACTTTACAGTGAAGGAACTCAAGAAGGATTCGATAACTCTTGCTTGGGATACTCCAGTTAATGATGGTGGGGTAAAAATCACTAATTACATAGTAGAAAAGAGAGAGTCTGTCAGAAAGGCTTACACTACTGTCACTAGCAACTGTACAGCCAACTCACTCAAAATTGAAGAGCTACCTGAGGGTGGAATTTTCTTTTTCAGAGTTTCTGCTGTCAATGCATATGGCCAGGGACAGTTGGCTGAAACCAAAGAAATCAAAGTGGCTGAGGTACCTCTTCCACCAAACAAAGTAACTGTTGTGGATGTGACAAAGACAAGCGTGTCACTGTCCTGGGAGAAGCCTACTCATGATGGTGGAAGCAAAGTGATGTGCTACAATGTAGAATTCAAGCCTAAGAGTGGTGACAAATGGGGCACAGCATGCACAGTGAAAGTGCCAGAAGCAACTGTTCCTAATCTGACTCCTAACGAAGCATATTTATTCAGAGTTGTTGCAATCAATGAGAAGGGAAAGAGTGAGCCAAAGGATCTTGGGCTGCCTGTTGTTGCTAAAGATGTTGAAATAGAACCATCAGTAAGTTTACTGTTTAACACATATAGTGTGAAGGCCAAGGATGACCTCACTATTGAAATTCCTGTAAGAGGTAGGCCAAAGCCTGTTGTATCCTGGAAGAAGGATGGCCTTCCTTTGAAACAAACAACATCAGTGACTATTATAAATACTGCTATCTCATCCAAAATTATTATTAAAGAAGCTAATAGGGAACATGTTGGCAAGTATGAAATCACTTTGGCCAACACAGCAGGAACGGTAACAACTGAAGTCGGAGTTGTTGTCCTGGACAAACCTGGTCCACCAAAAGGAATTAAAGTGGATGCTGTGACCTCAGACAGCATTACACTGTCCTGGTCCCAACCTGAATTTGATGGTGGATGCTCCATCAGTAATTATGTTATAGAGAAGAGAGACACAAATACACAGGAGTGGCAGATGGTAGCAAGTAATGTCCCTAGAACATCTTTCAAAGCTGGTCGCCTGACACATGGTTCAGAGTACCAGTTCCGTATTTATGCAGTAAACCGTTATGGAAAGAGCACTTCCCTTGATTCACCTGGAATTACGGCACAGTATAACATCAAACAACCCGGACCTCCATCTACACCGATCATTAAACTGGCCACCAAATCATACATGTTGGTGACTTGGAATGAGCCAGTCAGTGATGGCGGTAGTCCAGTTTTGGGCTATCATTTGGAGTGGAAGGAGCGCTCTAGCATTCTTTGGACAAAGATGAACAGAGGGATGATTAAAGATACAGAATACAAAGTCACTGGTGTTGAAGCTGGAATGCTGTATGAATACCGCATCTATGCAGAAAACCTTGCTGGTATTGGTAAATGCAGCAAGGCCTGTGAACCCGTTGCAGCCAGAGATCCGTGTGATCCTCCAGGAACACCTGTGGTCACTGCTGTTACAAGAACATCTGTTTCCTTATCTTGGGATAAACCTGCATATGATGGTGGAGCCAAGATTTCTGGCTACACCATTGAATGCAAAGACCTTCCAGAAGGACGATGGACAAGATGTAACTTCACCAATGTGCCTGAGACCTTCTATGATGTGACAGGCCTTACAGAAAACAGTCAGTATGATTTCCGTGTCATTGCAAAGAATGCAGCAGGACAGTTCAGTATACCGTCAGACAACACAGGCCCTATCACTGTGAAAGACGATGTGGATCCTCCACGTGTCATGATGGATGTCAAATTTAGAGAGACTGTTTTTGTTAAAGCTGGAGAAACTATAAAAATTTATGCAGACTTAGCAGGACGTCCTGCTCCTGTCATCTGCTGGACCAAGGATGGCAAAGATATTGAGCTGAGAGCCAGAATCCAGATTGTTTCAACCGATACAAGCACTAGTGTCATTATAAAAGACTGCATTAGAAGAGATTCTGGACAGTATGTCCTAACTCTGCAGAACATTGCTGGAACCGTAGCCATGCCAATAAACTGTGTGGTTCTTGATAGACCAGGACCTTCAGCTGGCCCGCTTCAAGTTACAGGTCTCACAGCTGAAGAATGCACCCTGTCGTGGGGTCCTCCTCAGGAAATCGGTGGAGCTAATATTACCCATTATATTGTTGAGAAGCGTGAGACCAGTCGTTTGGCATGGACATTAGTTAAAGGAGATGTCACAAAAACCGACTTCAAAGTCACAGGTCTGCTCAAGGGCAATGAATATATATTCAGGGTTCTGGCCGTCAACAAGTATGGACATGGTGAAGTCCTGGAAAGTGACACCATAAAAGTTACTGATCCATACATACAACCAACGGCTCCAGCTGGTGTGGATGTGACTTTTATTACTGGAGATTCAATGACCCTCACCTGGTGTAAGCCAGCAAATGATGGAGGCAGTCCCATAATTGGATATGTGATTGAACGTCGTGAAAAGACAGGTATGCGCTGGGTGAGAGTGAACAGAGATTTAGTTGTTGATTGTAACACTGTAGTGACAAAACTTCGCAAGGGGTATGAGTATGACTTCAGAGTCTTTGCTGAAAATGCAGTTGGCTTAAGTCCTCCCAGTGAACCATCTGCAACATTCAGAGCACTAGATCCTCGTGTTGTTCCTTCTCGCCCAACCAAACCGAAGGTTGTAAATTCCACAAATGAAAGTGTGTCTATTGTATGGAAACCACCTACAGTTGATGGTGGTGCACCCATTTTAGGCTATTGTGTGGAATACAGGGAATTCATCCCTAAGCCAGAACCAGAAGTTGAAGAAGAGGAATATGAGGAGGAAGAGGAACCAGAGTCACCTGAAGAACTTGCAAGATGGATTGAGGCCATATCGCTTACAAAGAGCTTGGAATTCACAATCACTGGACTCAAAGCAAATGCAGAATATGAATTCTGTGTTAAGGCAGTAAACAAAGTTGGAAGCAGTATACGCAGTCCACATTCAGATCCAGCTGCAGCAAAGGACAGAAGTGCAGAGCCATCATTTGATGCAGACATTGAGATTCGTAAGCTTCTCATTGTAAAACATGGCACATCCTTTACACTTAAAGTGCCATTCAAAGGAAAACCTGTGCCAATTGCTGAATGGACTAAGGAGGGTGTTGATCTAAGAGTAAGAGGAACCATTGAGTCAGGAGATTCAAGCACTTCACTAACTATTGAGAACTCCTCCAGAAATGACTCTGGAGAGTACTTTGTCACGATTGAATCACCTTTAGGAAAAGCAACAATGCTCATGGTGGTGAAAGTGCTAGATACTCCAGGACCTCCAGTCAATGTTAAAGTTTCATCTGTAACCAAAGATTCTGCAACTCTTACATGGGAGGTTCCAGAGAACGATGGTGGTGATGCCGTAAAAGCCTATCATGTTGAAAAACGTGAGGCAAGTAAGAAGGCCTGGATATCTGTGACCAGCAATTGTCATGCACTGACTTACAAGGTGGAAGACTTGCAGGAGGGAGCAGTCTATTATTTCAGAGTAATTGCAGAAAATGAGCATGGAGTCGGTGTCCCTCAGGAGGCAAAGGCTGGAACAAAAATTACAGGTATATAAAAATCTATGTAAATCTGATTTTAAACATGCCTTGTTTCATAAAAGTAATACATAAAGTGTGTCCCTGTATCTTACAGAGGTACCAAGTTCACCTATGAAACTTGGAGTAGCAAATGTTACCAAAGACAGTGTTACCATTGCCTGGACAAGACCAGAATATGATGGTGGAAGCAGAGTCACTGGTTACCTCATTGATGCCCTGGAGAAAGGACAGACCAAATGGGTAAAGTGTACAACTGTGAGGACCATGACACACACTATCAAGAGCCTAAGAGAAGGAGCTGAGTACTTCTTCAGGGTCCGTGCTGAGAACCACGCTGGACTTGGTGAACCCAAAGAAATGATTGTTCCGGTTCTTGTCAAGGAAATACAAGGTACTGTTTCTAGTTTTTAAACAAAATGCTTATCATCTTTTTTTGTATTCATTTGGAATGTTGTTTAAATAAGATGTATGGTTTGAATGGATTTCAATTATTATTTAATAAGACATGTTTGTTGTCATTGTTGACAGTGGAACTAGTTTTTGAATGTATTGTTTTGTTCATCACGTTCACGTTTTAATTTTTCTACAGAGGCCCCTGAGTTTGACTTGAGGAACTATCCCAAGAATACAGTTTTTGTGAAAGCAGGATCTGATCTGACCTTTGAGATTCCTCTCACTGGCAAACCTACACCAAAAGTGACTATATCCAAAAACAATGTTGCCATCAAAGGATCCAAAAGGTTTCTGTCAGAAGTTACTCCAGACAGCTTAATCATCACCCTAAATGAAAGCATTGCAAGTGATGCTGGAAAATATGAAATAACTGCCTCAAATGCCGGAGGTACCACCAAGATCTTCATTATCTTCATTGTGATGGACAGACCTGGACCTCCAGTTGGGCCAGTTGAGATTGGAGAGGTTGGAGAGACCACAGTGTGTCTAAAATGGGATCCTCCTGAATATGATGGTGGCAGTCCTGTTACCAATTACATTGTTCAAAAACGAGAAACAAGTACTCCAGCCTGGGCAGACGTGTCAACTAACATTGCTAGAAGTGCTATTAAGGTTAATAAGCTTACCAAGGGTGAAGAGTATCAATTCAGAATTAAAGCTGTGAATCGTTATGGAGTTAGCAACCACATTGACAGCAAGCCAGTCATGATTAAGCTTCCATACAGTAAGTCATGTCTCATTTCGTTACTTAACTTATTTCCTCATTCCAACTTTAGTTGTAACTGATTATTCCTAACTACACCTATATGAAAATTGTGTTTCATAGCTATCCCAGGTCCTCCATCCACACCATGGATCAGCTTCATTTCAAGGGAGAGTCTGACAGTTTGCTGGAATGAGCCAGTAAGTGACGGTGGAAGTGCTGTCATTGGATATCACCTCCAAATGAAAGAGAGGAGCAGCATCCTCTGGCAGAAGGTCAACAAAACAGCCATCCCTGGAAACCAGCGGCGTGTCACAAACATCTGCCCTGGCCTCATTTATGAATTTAAGGTGGCAGCAGAGAATGCAGCTGGTATTGGAAAATTGAGCAAGACCTCCGAAGAGGTGCTTGCTATTGATGCCTGTGGTAAGTTTTTGTTTTTCAGCTTCAGTTTTCCAGACATTGTGTGAATATTTGACTTGGTGTCTGACGCAAGACATCTGGGTCTTAAAAAGTTTTTAAACTTTAGTAAACACACTCGGTAAAGTCAAAGGTTTTAACATTGAACAGGTTCATTTCCATTTGCTTGTTTCTCAGTAACAAAAAAAAGAATTTCAAAAGAAATATACATTTTAAGAGGCACTTTTAAAACTAAGTCTTTTTTAACTGAATTTTTCCCTCAATCTCACAGAACCTCCAGCGAATGTTCGTATTACTGAAGTCACCAAGAACTCTGTCAGTCTGGTCTGGCAGCGACCTCCATATGATGGAGGCAGTAAGATAACTGGCTACAGCGTGGAGAGGAGAGAAGCTCCCAATGGCAGATGGGTGAAGGCCAACTTTTCAAACATCATTGAGTTGGGTTTTACAGTTTCAGGACTAAGCCAAGATGAATCCTATGAGTTCAGAGTGTACACCAAGAACGCAGTTGGGTCTGTCAGTGGTCCATCTCTCATTGCTGGCCCAGTCACCTGCGCTGATGCATGTGGTGAGTTGCTAGGTTCTATCCATAGATTCATGTCAGCTTTACTTGTACTGGTGAAGCTAAAAAAAAATGAGGATATGGTGCAAAGGTCCAATAATGTCAGTAATCCAGCTCAGACTTAGAGACCACTAATAGCTCGGGAGTCCTCTGCAGGTGTTCTGCGTTAAACAGCTGATTAGAGTGTGGCACTTTGAGTCTAGGATAAGGAACCTTTTCAAAATATTCTGATTGTCTGAGATTTTGAATGTGGGGTGTTCCTCAGCTGTAAGCCACAATCATCACTATTATAATAAATATATGGCTTAGCATGTTAATGAGTCTGGCATAGATTAGATTCCCCTTTTAAGTTGAGTTACTGACATAAATTGAATTTTGCTCCGGATTCTCAGTTTTTGAGTGTTCCCTGTACTGTATTCGTTGTTGCATTTTGTACATTAAATGATTGTGTCCCACAGGAGCCCCAGCCATTGATCTTCCTCCTGAGTATCTTGATGTGGTTCAGTACAAGGCTGGAGCTTCAGTCAAACTCAAAGTGGGACTAACTGCCAAGCCCCTTCCAACTATTGAGTGGCTCAAGGATGGATTAGAGCTCATAACATCTTCCACAGTGTCTGTTGAAAGCACAACTGACTCTTCTGCTGTTCTTGTCAAGGATGCAACTCGTTTTGACACAGGATCATATGAAATCAAGATAAAAAATGTTCTGGGATCAGCATCTGCCACTATCAGGATGGAAATACTTGGTACTTCAAAAATTTAACCCATCTTAATTTGGATAATTTATTAAATTATTACTTTCATCAGAATTGGATTCAAAGGTATTTTTGATGTTTATGCTCTCTTTGTTTTCTGTTCTTCTCTTAGATAAACCTGGACCCCCAGTGGGCCTCATTAATTTTAACTCCATTACAGCAGACAAGATTGTCTTCAGCTGGGAACCTGTACCTGAGAAGGACCAGGGAGGTTCTAAAGTAACCCACTATATTGTTGAGAGGCGTGAAACCAGTAGAGTTGTGTGGTCAACTATTTCAGATAGGCACGAGCAAACACACATCTCAGTTGGAAAGCTGGTGCGTGGAAACGAGTATGTGTTTCGAGTCAGGGGTGTTAACAAGTTTGGAATTGGAGAGCCACTAGAGTCTGAGCCAGTCATTGCTAAGAATGCCTTTGGTAAGTTTTGCTCTGTAGAGTAACTTGTTATTTATAATTCTGTTTTTTCATTACTCAAAGTTTAATGTGGACTGATTGCCATTATCAGAATAATTTACTTTCCAAATCTGTTGTCTTTTTCATAAGTAACGCCTGGTCAGCCTCATACTCCAGAAGTTAATACCATCACCAAGTCCACCATGTTGGTAGAATGGGATAAGCCAGGAGTAGATGGTGGTAGCCCAGTGACTGGCTACTACATGGAAAGACGAGATAAAAAGAGTTTGCGTTGGATCCGAGTGTATAAAGACCCTGTTAGCCACACCAAACAGATGGTATATCACCTGACAGAAGGAAATGAGTACCAATATCGGGTCTGTGCAATTAACAAAGCTGGTGAGGGGCCATTCTCTGACGCATCAGACTTCTATAGAGCTGCTGACCCAGTTGGTAAGTCAACCAACATTCAAAAATGAATTAATACTAAGACAAGATGGGGCAGTTGTGTTTGGCACACTATCCCTGTCTGCTGGATTTATTGATGACTGCTCTGCTTATCTTTGTAATTGTTCACAATGTGTTGTCAGACCATGGTTATGATTGCCTAACAAATGCGGCAATGTGACCAACTTGCTTTGAGCTGTTCTGTGCAGTGAAAATCAAAGCTTACCTAGCATCCTGTTCATCCATTGTGGGTGCTTTTGACTGCTTGAATAATGGCATTTACACATTCATTTGGCCTTGCTCAGTCCTGTCTTGGTGGCATAGGCCAGCCCTCGTGCTGCCAGGTTTTGTTCACACAACCTTCTCCATAACATGGATGTCTCCGAGCACATGGGCAGGGCAAAAGATGAGTGGGAAAATTTGTGGTGTCCTCCTTAAGTTAGTAAAGGGCAGTGTTGATTTTGGAGACTGATGTGAAGCACACAGCTTCCTACTCTCTCACTGAGGCTGCTGTGTGCTTCTCACAGCAGTCTGTCCTCATATTGTCACGGCTGGAGCAGTGAGTCCCAGCTGCGGTCAGAGGAGATGTTTACTCCACTGCATCCAGATTGGTTGATCAATTGATTGTATACCACATTCTAACTAATTATATATATTCACAGATCCACCAGATGAGCCTTGTAAGCTGAAGGTTGTGGACTCCACCAGGACATCCATCACCTTGGGTTGGTCCAAGCCAGAATGGAATGGAGGTAGTGAGGTCAACAGCTATATGGTGGAGAAGCTTGCTGAAGGAGAAAAAGAATGGGTCATGGTTACTTCCAAGGGAGAAGTCAAGACAACAGAGTACACAGTTCACAA
Source organism: Nothobranchius furzeri (assembly GCF_043380555.1). Lineage (NCBI taxonomy): Eukaryota > Metazoa > Chordata > Actinopteri > Cyprinodontiformes > Nothobranchiidae > Nothobranchius > Nothobranchius furzeri. The sequence continues at coordinate 27,449,556 of NC_091747.1, read as the reverse complement.
TCTAAAGCCAGATACAAACTACCTTTTTAGAGTCTCTGCTGTAAATTGTGCTGGTCGTGGGGAGCCTTTGGAGATGAGTGATCCAGTTCAGGCCAAAGATATTCTAGGTAATTTACTGAAATGTATTGATTGTATACTGCTGAACCTCTGTATAGATTAAATGAAGCACTATAAAATGTCCTCACATTGTATATGTGTGTTGTTCACAGAGGAAGCTCAAATCGACCCTGACGTTGCCATGAGAACTCACTACATCGTGAAGGCTGGCAAAGATGTGGAACTGACTGTTCCTCTGAAGGGCAGACCTGCTCCCACTGCTTCCTGGAGCAAAGGAGAAGAATGTATCGATGGCAATCCCAAATATGAATTCCACCATTCAGAGACAACCACAGTGCTTGTTTTGCGGGAAGTAACTAGGCTTGATACTGGAAAGTACACAATCAAGATAGAGAACGGTGTGGGAGAACCTAAGATCCTGACTCTGTCAGTAAAAGTCCAGGATACCCCAGCCCAGTGCAGGAACCTGCTTCTGAAGAATGTGACTCGAGGAAAAGTCACTCTCTGCTGGGACCCTCCACTTCTAGATGGAGGTGCTGAGATCACAAATTACATTGTGGAGAAGAGAGATTCTGCTAAAAGATCATACTCTGCAGTGACAAACAAATGCACTGATACTACATACACTATTGAAGATCTCTCAGAGAAGACATCCTTTTTCTTCCGTGTTTTGGCTGAGAATGAGAATGGAATTGGTGATCCTTGTGACACTGCAGATCCTGTGAAGGCCACAGAGACTCCAGGACCAGTCAAGGAAGTATCAATGAAAGATTCATCTAAGACCTCTATCACTCTACAGTGGCTGAAGCCTGATTATGATGGTGGCAGCATCATTTCTGATTACATAATTGAGAAGAAACTCAAGGGTGAGGAGTGGTCACTGGGAGGAGTTAGTAGGCAGTTAGAGTTTGAGGTCAAGAAACTCAAGGAGCACACTGAAGTGTTTTTTAGAGTTGCAGCAAGGAATGAGAAAGGACAAGGTGACTTTGTTGAGGCTGGACCTATAAAGGTCATTGACTATATTATTACTCCTGAGGCAGACCTTGGAGATTACCCAGATGGTACCATAAGTGTCCGTTTGGGTCATAATGTCCACATTGAGCTTCCTTACAGAGGAAAGCCCAGACCTTCAGTTTTGTGGTTGAAGGACAGCCTTCCCCTGAAAGAGAGTGACCAGTTGCGCTTTAAGACAACTGAAAAGAAAGCCACTTTAATGATCAAGAACACAAAGAAGGATAATGAAGGGAAATACACCCTGACCCTTGACAACAAGGTAAACAGAAAATCTTTCCATATAAATGTCATCACCCTTGGACCACCCTCAAGGCCAGTTGGACCCATCCGCTTGGATGAGATAAGAGCTGAGAGCATCATGATCTCCTGGGATGAACCTAATGACGATGGTGGTGGAGATATCACCTGCTACACCGTGGAGAAACGAGATACCTCTCAGTCTGTCTGGAAGATGGCATGCTCTAGTGTGGAGGGTACTCAGTTCAGGATTCCCAACTTGATTAAGGGTGTTCAATATCAATTTAGAGTTTGTGCTGAAAATAGATATGGTGTCAGTGAACCTCTGATCTCTCAAATGGTTATTGCTAAGCACCAATTCAGGCCTCCCGGCCCACCAGGCAAGCCTGTTGTGTACAATGTCACCAATGATGGCATGACAATCCAGTGGGAGAAACCCATCTATGATGGAGGAACCCCCATTCAGGGATACCATGTGGAGAAAAAGGAAAAGAACAGCATCATGTGGCAGAAAGTGAACACAATACTGATTAAAGAAACAGATTACAGGATTTTGGAACTCATCGAAGGCCTTGAGTACTCCTTCAGAGTCTATGCTCAGAATGATGCTGGCTTCAGTCGAATGAGTGATGAGAGCAAGTCAACAATGGCTGTCAGTCCTGTTGGTGGGTGCTAGTTCTGATAACTACATTTGATTGTTCCCTTGTAACCTTACTAACATTTCACATTTTCTAAGCATGTGTTCAGTGCATTTGTTTTAAAATCTAACTAAAATATGATGTCTCTCAGATCCCCCTGGCCAACCCGACTACACTGATGTAACCAGTGATTCAGTGGCACTGAAATGGGATGCACCAAAACGTGATGGTGGTAGCAAAATTACCAGCTACAGCATTGAGAAAAGACAAGGACATGGTCGCTGGTTCAAGGCCAACCTGACTGATGTACATGACTGTCAGTACACTGTCACAGGGTTGGCAACAAATGAACGCTACGAGTTCAGAGTCATTGCTAGAAATGCTATTGGTGTTGTTAGTCCCCCATCCAACTCCTCTGGCTTAATCATAGTCAGAAGTGAAAATGGTGAGTAACCAATGACAAAAAAGTATTGTACACCTCAGAACTGACTGATAAGTAGTAAGGTTCTTATCTGGCAGTGCTGTTTACTGTAATGCTCTTTTTCTTATAACAGCCCCTCCACATATTGAGTTTGGCCCAGAATACTTTGAAGGTTTGACGGTAAAGGCAGGTGACAACATCAGGCTGGAGGTGGCCATTACAGGACGCCCAGTTCCAAAGGTTGTCTGGTTTAGAGATGGCATGGAGATTACCAGAAAGATCATGGACATTGTCAACGTTCCTGGATCCAGCACTTTGTTTGTCAGAGATGCTGATCGCACACATCGTGGCCTCTACACTGTAGAAGCTACCAATGGATCTGGATCCAAGAAGGAGAGCATCCTTGTCCAAGTTCAAGGTACATGACTTAGAAATTTATGTCTTTTTGATTTAGTTTGGTTGTATACACAAAATAACTGTTATAGGTAACTATTTTGTATAGAATATATCTAACAAATCCACTGTCATTCTCACACACGTGTTGCAGATACACCTGGGGAACCAGTAGGACCCATTACCTTCAGTAATATCTCAGAAGGAAAGTGTACTCTGTCATGGAACCCACCAGAGAATGATGGCTGCTCTGAGATTTCACACTACATAATTGAGAAACGAGAGACGGCCAAGATCTCATGGGCTTTAGTGACTGATGAATGTAAAGAGTGCACTTTTAATGCTACTAAGCTCATGCCGACCAATGAGTATCAGTTCAGGGTATCTGCAGTTAACAAGTTTGGAGTTGGCAGACCTGTCGAATCGAGCCCCATTATTGCACAGATGCAATACAGTGAGTGTAAAGAGTGTACCTCTTTTATTTAAATAATAGATATTTCAACAATATTGTGATTTTGATTATGTCATTTATCAGTTACAGTAAACTGTCTAAATTTTCCCCAGCAACTCCTGATGCTCCAGGAACTCCTGACGCCACTGAGGTAACAGGAGAAAGCATCACCCTGTCCTGGACTCCTCCAACTTCTGATGGAGGAAACCAAATCAAGTATTACACTGTAGAGAAACGAGAGAAGAAAACTGTTCATTTCTACAAGGTCATTACCAAAAAGCCCATCATTGAATGTGCTCACAAAGTGACTGGTCTCACAGAAGATATGGAGTATGAGTTTCGTGTCATGGGTGTAAACGACGCTGGTGTTGGTGCTCCAAGCAACATCTCTTTGCCAATCAAGGCTACTGAGCCTAAAGATATTCCATGTGCTCCATCTGTGGTCCTTGTCTCAGACACTACAAACACATCCATTAGCTTGGAATGGACCAAGCCTGTGGATGATGGAGGCATGGAGGTTCTCGGCTACATTATTGAGATGGTAAAGGTAGAAGAAACTGAGTGGAAAAGAATAAATGAGGAGCTTGTTACTGAAACACGTTACATGGTGACAGGTCTGCAGACAGGAGCACAGTACAAGTTCCGTGTTGCAGCTGTCAATCATGTGGGAAGAGGTGAAGACAAAGAGATTCCAGAAGCAGCACAGGCTGTTGACAAATTAACACCACCACAGGTGGATATTGATGCCACCTTTAAACAGACTCACATTGTCAAGGCTGGTGGTTCTGTGTGCTTGGCCATCCACTTCAGGGGAAAGCCCATTCCCACTGCCACCTGGGTGAAGGAGGATGGAGAGCTTGGTGTAATGTCAGAGGTTGTTACTACTGACGGCTACAGCTCTTTAAGTATTGAAAACTGCTCAAGATATGACACAGGCAAATACACTGTTAACCTGGAGAATTTCAGCGGTAGTCAGGCTGTTACGTTTGTGGTCAAAGTAATGGACACTCCTGGACCCCCGCAGGCTGTTGCTGTCAAAGAAGTCTGCAGAGGATCAGTTACACTTGTTTGGGAGCCACCTGTTAGTGATGGAGGAGCGCAAATTCATCACTATGTGGTTGAGAGGCGTGAAGCTAGCCGTCGCACTTGGCAGCAATCTGGTGGTAAATGCACACAGTGTATCCTCAGGATCCAGGACCTGCTGGAGGGAGTGCCTTACTTCTTCAGAGTCTCGGCTGAAAACCAGCATGGTGTGGGCGAGACCTTTGAGCTTAACGAGCCTGTCATCGCCACTGCAGAACCAGCATCCCCTAAAAGACTGGACATCCTCGATACTACAGACAACTCTGTTTCAATGGGCTGGCTGAAGCCAGAGCATGATGGTGGCAGTCGCATTCAGTGTTACGTTATTGAGGCTAGGCCAAAAGGTGGAGACAAATGGGTTGTGATTGGAAACACCAAGAACCTTACCTATGTAGCAGAAAAACTCAACAAGGGTGATGAGTATGACTTCCGTGTGAAGGCTAAAAATGAATCTGGCTACAGCAAGCCAAAGGAAACCCTGGCTTCTGTGCTAGTCAAAGAGCCTCACATTGAACCTGCTGCTGACCTTAGTGAGATACCCAACCAGCTCATCACGTGCAGATCTGGCAGTACTTTCACTATCGATGTCCCTATCAGTGGTAGACCTACCCCCAAAGTCAGCTGGAAGCTGGAGGAAATGAGGCTTAAAAACTCAGATAGAGTCACCATCAAAGTGACAAAGGACAGAGCCAGCATCTCTGTCAAGGAGGCCATGAGAGGAGATGGAGGAAAATATTACTTGACTCTAGAGAATGTCACCGGAGCCAAGACATTTGCTATTGAAGTTAACGTCACAGGCAGACCCAGTCCCCCAGCTGGACCCATTGAAATCTCATCAATCACCTCCGAGTCCTGTGTTGTTAACTGGCAGCCACCTGAGGATGATGGTGGTACTGACATCACAAATTACATTGTGGAGAAGCGTGAGTCCGGTTCCACAGCCTGGCAGCTCATCAACTCCAGTGTGAAGCGTACATCTCTCCACGTCAGTCACCTTACCAAATACATGCAGTACACATTCAGGGTGTCTGCTGAGAACATGTTTGGAGTCAGCAAGCCAACGGAGTCTGAGACTATTGTTGCAGAGCATCCTTTCTGTAAGTATTATGCCACCAAACCCAGATTACTGTTATCACTTCTAAACTTGAGCTTTAAAGGGCCTGTATCATCCTATTTTACATCTTCCAGTGCAACAGTAGGCACCATATATGAGAAAAAACTACTGTTGGCACCAGAGGTCGTTCTAGACATTTTGATCGACAGAGTCTAAAAAAATGGTCATGATTTATTTTTTTCATCAATTTTATTTCTAAAATAATACATAGACATTTAATACCCTTTAATTTTCATTCATTTTAAATGAATATTTAGTCAAATATTTGGTGTGTTTGAAGGACTTGGTCAGAAGCTGAGCACAGGCATTCTGAACCACCTGTAGATGGTTCAGGGAGGTTCTGCTCAGACACGTAAAAGAGAGTTGCCTTAGTCTAAGCGTGAGGAGATGAAGGTGTGGAGAGCGGGACAAAATGGGACTCTCGATCTACCGGTGGATCTACGTTCCTACCCTCACCTATGGTCACGAGCTTTGGGTAGTGACCGAAATAACGAGATCGCGGATACAAGCGGCTGAAATTAGTTTTCTCCACAGGGTGGCTGGGCTCTCCCTTAGAAATAGGGTGAGAAGCTCGGTCATCCGGGAGGGGTTCGGAGTAGACCTGCTGCTCCTCCACATTGAGAGGAGCCAGTTGGGTTGGCTCGGGCATCTGGTGGCGCTTACACATTAACGTCAGCACAGTTGGGGTTTGGTCGGGCTGGATGGCGAACGGGCAGTGTAGTGTTCACATATAAATCTGCGGAGCAACTCAGGAATGCGGAAATTCCCAAGCCTGTGGGCGGAGTTTAATACGCAGGGGAAAGTCCGCGGTGTCCTCCATTATAAGATAAACAAAGGCAGGCATGAACTGTGTTGCTTTTGGAGATTCTGAACCACAATATTTTATTAATGATTTCTCCCCTGCTTGCCGGGACAAGAGCTCCGATGCAGAGGACACACACACACACACACACAGCTATTCTCTTCTCCCGTTCCCACTTAACAGCAGCTCTGGATCGGCAGCTCCGTGCTACAGACAGAAATTCACTCAACAGCATGAAAATAAATCACACATGCGGGAAACCCCCCACTGACTCATTCTTCTTGCAGATCAGAGGCGGTAGGCGTAATTTCAGCCGGCCAATCAGTCCGTAGTGTCGCCTCGGTCCCCGTCTGACCACTGGGGAGGAGGTCTGAAATAAAGAGTCGCCTTGGAACCAAAATCACAAATCTGACCTGTGTGTGAAACCAAATTCCAGGTCCGGAAGGGACCGAACGGACGTTAATGTTTAAGCGCCATAGTTAGGATGCCTCCTGGACGCCTCCCTGGTGAGGTTTTTTTGGGCACACCCAAAGGAAGGAAGGAGACCTAAAGAAAGACACAGGACATGCTGGACAAATGTGTCTCTTGGCTGGCCAGGGAACTCCTTGGAATTCCCCCGGAGGAGCTGGCTCAAGTGGCTGGGAAGAGGGAAGTCTGGGCTTTCTGCTTAGGCTGCTGCCCCCACAGCCTGACTCCGGATTAGCAGCCGAAAATGGATTGATGGATAGAATATCCAGTCTGCCTAATAAATGTTAAAACAGCCTCCTATTAGATTTTTAAGGATCTGAGATTTTTCTAACTTAATTCCTACTTCTGCAGTAGTTAGCATGTGAAAATAATTTATATTAGTAACACAATAGCTGCTGATACCTTTAATTTCAGTGATAACTAGTAAGAATAATATTGCTATCTAAAATCAGCCCGGCAAGCCATAATATATTTATTCAGTCTGGCTCTCGGTCATGGGGCGGGTTCTACCGTTGTCTTTCAAACGATCTCTGCATGCTACTAGACAACGAACAACATGACGTACTCACAGCAATGGATGTCGATCAACAAGGCGGTCCACTGTTGAAGAAGGTGAAAATACATCCTCTTTTCTAAAAAAAGGGACTCAAATACATCCATCTGCTCCTGATTCTAACAAAGCTCAAGTCCAAATAGTCCAGAATTGATGTAAAAGCCGTTTCAAACGAGCTGTCGCCATCTTGTTCCACTCTGTCGCATCATCCCGCCCACCAAACCAATAGAGTGCCTTGATTGGCCAACAAAGCTGATAGCTCTTTTCTATTGGTTTGAAACCCCAATACAGAGCTGTGACTGGCCAGCCAGAATGCTGCTAGGGGCCAGTGATCCCCAGTAAAAGAGTTTTTGCTACACACATACCAGCACTGAAGTAGCTAACAGGAGCACTGGTAGATTTCTCAGCGGCTTGGTCAGTGAAGAGTCCCACTCATCAATTTCATTTCAGTTTCAGTCGCATCCCGTCTGTCAGATAATCGAGCTGCTGAAGCACACACCCACACACAGAGAAAAGGTGAAAAGTTTATTTAGTAAGTACCATAGGCGTTATTTTAACCGGGGACGCCGGGGACATGTCCCCGGCAAAATTTGTGATTGGCAGCTGTGTCCCCCCCACTTTCAAAAACGCCTGCTGATGAGGATTTTTGTTTTACCAGCTCAGATCTTATCCAGGGGTCGGCACCCTGTTCCCATCAAAGAACCATTATTACCCGTTTCCCACGGTAATTTTGGACAGACCTTAATAAGCAGTGACTTAAGTGAAGCAGGCAGGTCGCGCTTGAAAATTTCGTTTAAAAAGATGTCATAAATGTGTTCCCCCGTCATTTTTATTACTAAAATATGAAGTAAAAACTCACAATTTAATTTTCATTCATTTGTCATTAATATGTAGTCTACACCCGTGCGTTAAGTGGACCATCTTCCAGTAAACGCACAGCATCCAGTCCACCTCTCCAAATGCGTAAAATGTGCATCAGCCGCTAGTTAGGCGCGCGCGCACCATCAGCTGATCAGCCCAGACAAGAGCGGAGCAACTAGAGAAAGAATAGAGGATAATTGTGTCTGGATGTGGATGGAGATTACATTTTACAGCAGCCTGATCATCATTTAAATACATAAACCATCACCTGTCTTCTAGTCCACGCTATCAACATTATTTTATATTTTAATTGGTGTGTGTGTGTTTTCCACTTCAAACACTGGTCTAACCAACCAGACCAGCGTGTCCAGTAACGTATTAATGTTACAATTAAACAGTTTCACTTCATGTAGGCTAGGAACGTTTCATCTGCCGTGGCCCGACCGCTTCTGCTCCACATAAACTTTGTGCGTGATCAAATGTCTCTACGCTTCATGCGGAACTAGACGGGAACAAGCGCTGTTCAGCCAAAGTTTCATAATTTCATAAAAAGAACATTTTCCAAGTGACACATCCCTCAGAGAGACCGGGTTTCCAGAACGCTTCAGTGGGAGGAAATCATCGCATGCGCGTGGTTCTGCACTGCGCTGGAACCTCAGATCTTCAGCTCACTGTCCACCGGGGGCGCTCCGAGCCGCGCTGAACACAGTGTCCAGTATAAAGAGCTCTGATGTTCTGATGGGAATATTTTACCTCCGCGTGTGCGTTAACGATTAAAATGTCAGCTCATCCATGAGCATCCGTGTGCGTCGGGGTAATTTTTTCAAACCAAGCAACATCCTTGAGTTCATCTGTCAAAATAAACAGTCAAATGGAAAGATATGTAACCTGCCGTTTAACTGTTTTGCCTTCCTGTGAAGATTGTTGCAACGAGAAACAATTAAACTTGATTAACCTCAGAGCCACGCAGAGAACCATGCAGTGCGCATGCGGGAAGATTCCTCCCACTGAAGCAAGTATTTTCCAAACCCTGTCTCTCAGAAAGACTTGTCACTTAGAAAATGTTCCCTGATTATGAAACTTTGGCTGAATAGTGCTTGTTCCTGGCTCCAATGTGGCGACACATCCAGGAGCCGTCTGAGGAGAAGCCCAGAATCTCACATCCTCTTCAGCTCATAAAGTGCCCATATGATTACGCACAAGCGTGACCGGTCAACCACCGCAGACCGGGTTGGACCTGTTCAGGTTTACGCAGACAATCTACATTTAGAATTGGCATACAGGTGTAAAATTAATGCAGTAAAATATAAAGCATTTTATTTAAATATCCATTTATTATTTTACAAGCACAGAGAGTTGCATCAGATGGATGGAAGAGCCGCATGCGGCTCCAGAGCTGCGGATTGCCGACCCCTGTGCTAGCCTACTTTATTGTCCCCAGCAATTTTTAAACCCCACTCAAGTGTATGGTTATTGTCCCCAGCAATTCTGAAAACAAACTGACGCCCTTGGTAAGTACGTTTTATTTCTAAAGCTTCACAGAGATCAACAAAACAAAACAAATCATAAAAATCTTAAACAGCAAAACAGCAAATATCATAACATTCATTAAAATCAGAAAAAACAGTCATGAAATTATTAAATGATCATAAATATCATCAAACAAATAAAAGATAATTAGAAATTCAAGTTGAAAAAGAAGAAAGCAAAACAGATTTTGGTAAATTTAGCTTTAAATAAAAGGGTCTTTACCACTCTGGCCTACCAATCGAGTGGTTTTAAGATTGGAATGGTGCCGGTTTGAAGAAGTGATCCATCTGAAAACCCACTGTGGTCCTGGCACAATCCAACATGTGGGCTGGTTCAGTTTTTGAGAGCTCCTGAAGACACAGTCCAACCATTTTTGCTGATTAAACCCTTCTTTAGGAGAACTAACAAATCCCTGTTCCTCTCACAGCCAAATATGCTTTTTCACTTTCTGGGCATAATCAAAATTTCAGACTATTTAAGAAAGAAATCTGCTCTTCATAACTTTGGAGAATAATCCACCCTCCAGCTACTCAGAGAGATCCATCCATCCATCCCTTTTCCGAACCCGCTTTGTCCATGCAGGGTCACGGGGGTGGGGTTGGGTGGTGTACACCCTGGACAGAGAGCCAGCCCATCGCAGGGCTACTCAGAGAGATGTTAGTGTTAACAGTCCAGGGGAGGAGGGGTCTGGATTTGAGTCTGCCTGGAAGGAGGAGCGGGACACGACGACTCAAACCGGTTTGCAATAGCTTAGCAGAGCTGAAGAGACACTGTGGCTCACAGAGCAGAATGTATGTGTGAAACTATAAACCACTTTGGGATGTTTTAACAATATAAGTGAATGATACAGTCCCTTTAAATAGGAATTCTAAACTGGAAAAATACATTTCAATGCATTCACCATTTTAAATGTTATGTTTTATAGTGGACTATATTGTAACAAGGAAATGTGATTTTTTTATTTCAGCCCCCCCAGGCCCTCCAACAAGACCCTCTGTCTTTAATGTCACATCAAACACAATGACTCTAAAGTGGGAGGAACCTTATCATGATGGTGGAAGCAAGGTAACTGGCTACTGGATTGAGAAGAAGGAGAGGAACAACATATTGTGGATCAGAGAGAACAAGATCCCATGCTTTGAGTGCTACTCCAAGGTGGAAGGCCTGGTTGAAGGTCTAGAATACCAGTTTAGGGTTTATGCGATGAACAGTGCTGGCCTTAGCAAAGCTAGTGAGGCCTCCATGGGAACAGTTGCTCAAAACCCAGTTGGTGAGTTTTGGGTAAAATAATGTTTTAATGCCAACTATTTGTCAAATAAGTCATTCATCTTTGTTTTTGTGTTTAGATCCACCAGGTAAACCTGAGGTTACCAATGTTACTAGAAGCACTGTCTCCCTGAAATGGTCAGCTCCACTCAATGATGGTGGGAGTCCCATTGTGGGCTACATCATAGAGCGTAAGCCATACACTTTGACCGGTGAGGGTCGCTGGCTGAAGTGCAACTACACCAATGTGACGGACAACTTCTACACTGTTACTGCTCTGGGAGAGGGAGAGGCCTATGAGTTTAGGGTTATTGCCAAGAATACCAACCAGGTCTTCAGCACTCCCTCTGAGTCCACGGGATCTGTACAGTGTAAAACTGACTTAGGTAACCCCTCGTGATATCTTCTGTGCACCTTTCTGACATTGCTTTGGACAGTTATTTACTTATGCTGGCGCATCAGTTTGAGCTGCATAGTAAAACATTTTACTATTATATGGTCTACAGTTTTTGCAGCATTTGATCTGTTTTCACTCAACAGAGCCGCCCAAGGCCCAGCTGGACAGCAAGCTCCTCTCTGAGACTGTAATGGTCAGAGCTGGTTCAGACTTGGTTCTGGATGCTGCGGTGGGAGGACGACCTGATCCCAAGTCATTCTGGTCCAAGGGCAAAAGGGAATTGGATATGTGTGAGAAATATCACTTGCAGTACACCCCCCACAGAGCCATGGCCATAATCAAATTCTGTGACAGAGATGATACCGGAAAATACATTTTGACTGTCAGGAATGTTAGTGGAACCAAGACTGCAGAAGTTAATGTGAAAGTGCTTGGTGAGTGGCTTTGTTGTTTTACCACTGGAGTAGGTGACATCACAGAAAATGCATTTGAACATAGAGGCTTACCCTGGCTACATCTTGTTCTTTGTTCAGACACACCTGGAGTGTGTGAAGGCAGCATTGAGATCAGCAAGATAACAGAGGAGTCCTGCACATTGACCTGGAAGCCTCCTCTGGAGGATGGAGGGGATGATGTCACTCACTACATCGTAGAGAGACGCGACACCAATCGACTTAACTGGGTGGTGATGCACGCCGAGTGCAAGGAGCTGACATGCAATATCACTGGCCTGTTCAAGAACACAGAGTACTTGTTCAGAGTCCGCGGAGTCAACAAGTACGGTGCTGGTGTTTACCTGCAGTCCGAGCCAATGACTGCCAGAAACACATTCAGTAAGTGTGGGAAGGAAAGTGGCTCCCATACACTCTTATTGAAAAGTTTACCTTTGGAGTAGTGTCCTTCTTATAGCATGAGACATTTTTTCATTTGACTCAGAGTTCTTATCTGTTTTTAGCTGTGCCCAGTCCTCCTGGAGCTCCAGAGATCCTGGTTTCAGGAAGGGACTTTGCCACTATCGAATGGCTGAAGCCAGAGAGTGATGGTGGCAGTCCAGTCACCCATTACCTGGTGGAAAGACATGAGAAGAAGAGTGCCCGCTGGATTAAAGTGAACAGAGATGGTGCTTATCTGGACACCACTATGAAGGTGGCTGGTTTAACTGAAGGCAACATCTACCAGTTCAGAGTGACAGCCATCAATAAGGCTGGAGAAAGTGAGCCTAGCGAGGTCTCCTTGTATGTTGTCTGCAGAGTGCCAACAAGTAAGTGTTTAATAAGCAGAATAACGCCTCAGGAACCATATGAACACTTGTGATCAGATCTATGATCAGGATGGGATGACATCCAATAACACTGATATAATGATTATCTCTCTTCAGGCACACCAGCTCCTCCATCCATTCCCCGTATCACAGACACCCACGCTAACAGCATCAGCCTTGCCTGGTCTCGACCCGTGGACGATGGAGGCTCAGATGTCATAGGCTACATCTTGGAGGTGCAGGAAGCTGGAGCAGCAGAATGGAAGAAGACCCATGAGAAGACACTACGTTCCACAGAGTATGTGGTGGCAGGACTTTCTGCGGGAAAGAAGTACAGCTTCAGAGTGGCTGGTGTCAACATCAATGGTACCGGGGACTTCAGTGAGCCGTGCGCTGAAACAGAACCGTTGGAGAGAATTGGTAAGTCCTAAACAGAACAGCACATGCAGTCATCTTCAACGTTGTAACTCCCTAAGTTTGTTGACAAACTGTCACTAATAAAGCAGCTAAACTTTAGATGTGGAGTAGATGTTCAAGACAGAAGCCGAAAAATCCCGATTAAAAGGTGCAGACCGATTTTCTATTCCCCCCCCACCACCACCACCACCCTGAGCTACACCTCCAGAATACAGGAGCAGGCCAGACGCAGCTGCGCTTGTCAAACAACCATAAAGACATTATGTTATTTATCTTTATGCCCTATTTCACCTACAAACCGCCAAGGAGCTTCAAGGTTTCAGACGAGCTTCGCATAGTTCGGTGCTAGTCAAGAGATCTCCAGACTGTCCCCACTGAAAGTGTAGAAGACAAAAGCCACTCTCCAGTGGGGGGCACTGGGTCTATTACACAGGAAAGCCCCTCCTCTACTTAAAGAATTGTATAACAATTAAGTATATTGGCTAACATAGCTAGTCCCACCCTGGCATTCTTTACTTTTAACTGTTCCTAGCAAAGAAAGCACAGTTTGAGCACAGAGAGGGGTACGCGCAGAGGGGGGAGGAATGGTCGGCGGGTAGTTTGATGGATGGATGGATTAGGATCCAGTCATTAAGAATGATTGATTAGGTTTTCCTGGATAATACATTTCAGAGGCAATTGAAACTATTCAATCTTGACAAAACATTTAATTTACTGGTTGCCATCAGTGTGAGAAGAGCATTTCAAAGAATATGGCACAAAATGCTCCAGCAAAACACCTCCTACTCTACCTGTAATATTCACCCACATTCATATTCATTCACTCTCACAGAACCTCCTGATTTTGAGCTCCACGATGACCTTAAGAAGACCATCTGCCTGCGTGCTGGTGGCTCCCTTCGTCTTTTTGTCAGCATCACTGGTCGTCCAGTTCCTACCATCACTTGGACCAAACCTGACGTTGACCTCCAAGCCAGAGGCTTCATCGAAGTCACAAGTTCTTCCACCACACTCATTATTGACAAGGTCCACCGTTATGACGCTGGCAAATACACCCTGTTGGCTGAAAACTCTGCTGGAAAACAAGAAGTCCACATTCTTGTCAAAGTCTATGGTGAGTAGATGAGAATATGTGCAGAAAAATCTCAGCTGGTTACATTATTTACTGGGGTTTCTTTACACCAAACCTATTTGTTCAAGTGTTTGTAGTTGACATCAGCATGTATTTTCCTTTCAGATACACCTGGACCCACAGGGCCAGTTAAGGTCAAAGAGCTCACTAAGGACTCAGCCACCATCTCCTGGGAAGCCCCAGCTGTTGATGGTGGTGCCCCTGTTAACAACTACATCATTGAGAGGCGTGAGGCATCCATGAGAGCCTACAAAACGGTCACATCCAAGTGCAGTAAAACATCATATAAGATAGACGGTCTGGTGGAAGGCATGCTTTATTACTTCAGAGTTGTCCCTGAAAACATTTATGGTGTTGGCGAGCCTTGTGAGACTCCAGATGTCATCCTGGTGTGTGAGGTGCCTCTCCCACCTCTCAAACTAGAGGTTATTGATGTCACCAAAAGCACTGTCACCCTGCGCTGGGAAAAGCCTGAGCACGATGGTGGCAGCAGACTGACGGGCTATGTGATTGAAGCCTGCAAGTTCGGCACCAATAAGTGGATGAAGGTGGCCACACTGAAACTGACAGACTTTGAGCACACCATTGAGAAGTTGAATGAAAAGGAGCAGTACTTGTTTAGAATTAAAGCCATCAACACCCGAGGAGCCAGCCAGCCCAAAGAGCTTGTTGCTGCTGTCACTGTTCAAGAACAAAGAGGTAACAGATCAAATCAAACGGTGCTACTTTACACAAACTCAGCTAAGTTCACACGTTGTGCTTTTTAAGGTTTCTGAAATGTTCAGACCTTCCTAAAAGGATTCATTTAATACAACACCACAGTTATGTTGATGACCTGTAAACAGTAATTATATGATTTTATCTATTTATTGTTCTTTTAGTGATGCCTGCGGTGGATTTCTCCAGTATTCCTCAGAAGGTTGTTAATGTTCTTGCTGGTAAGACCCTGGAACTGGACCTGCCAATCCTTGGCAGACCTCCTCCTGTCTGCTCCTGGTACTTTGGTGACAACAAGCTAAAGATCAAAGATCGTGTCAAGATAAAGAGCACTGGCAAGTTCTCCAAACTGACAGTGTCTGACACCACCATCGACGACAGTGGTGACTACACCCTGGAAGTGAAGAATACTGTTGGCGTTATCGCTGAGGTCATAAAGGTCACCGTTCTCTGTAAGAGGATCTCTTGTGTTTCTTGTGTCTGTAGTGATAGTGTTACTGACCATCAAAGTAATCAGATGCAGTACTGTTGGATAGACTTAACCCAGCCGTACCCTGGATGACCCTAAACTACCCTTTCTCTCATCTTGCCAGCTAAACCTGATGAGCCAAAGGGACCCATCAGGTTTGATGAGATTGATGCCACCACAGTGACCTGCAGCTGGGACCCTCCTGTTAGAGATGGTGGAGCTCCCATCAGTGGCTATGTAGTGGAGCAGCGTGATGCTCATAGACCTGGCTGGGTGACTGTCAGTGACTCTGTTAGCCGACCAATGTTCAGATTCGTGAACCTGATTGAGGGAGATGAGTATGTCTTCCGTGCAGCAGCGGTGAATCGTTACGGCACTGGAGAGTACCTGCAGTCTGAGATTGTCACCTGCAGAAGCTTAAAGAGTAAGACTCTTGGTCTCCCTTTACTTCAGTATTTTGCCACAGAATGGTTCCACATTTTCCCCTCTTCCACAGATGTGCCTGGACCTCCTGGTCGTCCAGTCACCTTTGATGTATCTCGTGATGGAATGACCGTGGCCTGGGAACCACCAGATGAAGATGGTGGGCTTGAGGTGTCTGGATACATAATTGAGCGCAAAGAAGTGAGAGCTGACCGATGGGCACGTGCCAACAAGAACCCCATCACAATGACCAGATACAGGTCGACTGGACTGATTGAGGGGCTTGAGTATGAGCACAGAATCACTGCCATCAATGCAAGAGGTCTGAGCAAACCAAGTCTCCCATCCAAACCAGCCGTGGCAACAGATCCCATTGGTGAGAGAAAACATTCATAAAAGGCTTCAGCCAATATGGTCTATTTATGTTTATATAGAATACAAATGTGAAACTACAATAAAATGAATCAAAAGCTCAACAAGAAAAATATATCACTCAGCATGCACAAGTAGCAGCTGGAATGTCTAATTTGAAACTTTTTCCGGTGCAGATCCTCCTGGTTGTCCTCAAAACCCAAGGATTACTGATACTACTAAGTCCTCGGTGTCACTGGCTTGGAGTCCCCCCGATGAGGAGGGAGATGCCAGAGTGGATGGGTATCTCATTGAAATGCAAAAAGTGGGCACACTGGCGTGGATCAAGTGTAACACCACACCATCACTGATCTGTGAGTACACCCTGACCAACATGCCACAAGGAGAGGAGTTCAAATTCCGTGTAATGGCTTGCAACGCCGGAGGCTCTGGAGAACCTGCTGAAGTACCTGGAACGGTCAAAGTAACAGAGATGCTTGGTAAAGTACCCAAAATACATCCATGCAAAAGTCAAGTGGATATGAATCAACCTTGCAGTGTAAAACTGAGTTTTGCAAAATTATGTTTTCCAGAATCTCCTGATTTCGACCTGGAGTTGAAATACAAAGATGTGTACACGGTCCGTCATGGAGGAGTGGTTAGACTGTCTGTACCAATCAAAGGCAAACCCTTGCCAACATGCAAGTGGTTGAAGGATGGTGGTGCTTTCTCTGCCAAGGCCTTGATCGCTTCCACTGAAGATGCCAGTGAGCTGGTGATAAAAGGAGCTGAGAGGAGTGACTCTGGTCTGTATGAACTCCTGCTGGAGAATAAGGTTGGGAAGAAGAAGGCCCAGATTAAGGTCAAGGTGATCGGCCGCCCAAGTGCTCCAGAGGGTCCAATGGTCTTTGGAGAGATCCAAGCCAATTCTGTCAAAGTGTCTTGGAAGGTACCCACCGATGATGGAGGCTCAGAGATCCTTGGTTACATCGTAGAACGACGGGAAGCAGCCAGAAATGCCTGGTACACTGTGGACTCTAGAGTGACCGACTCTCAGCTTGTGGTTAAAGGCCTTAAAGAAGGAACAGAATACCACTTCAAAGTCACAGCTGAGAACTCTTTTGGCATTAGCGCATCTTTGAAATCTGAGCAGCCATTGGTACCCAAGACTCCTCTCTGTAAGCGTTTTATTTTGCAAGTTGTCTTTCAAAACAATTAGATAATGTATTCATGTTTAAAACATCTTCTTTTAAAACCAGGTCCCCCTGAGGCTTCAAGCACCCCACCAGAGATCATGGATGTCACCAAGAGCTCGGTAGCATTGGCCTGGTCCAGACCAAAGGATGATGGTGGTTCTGCCATCACTGGTTACTTTATAGAGTACAAAGTGGTGTCTGCTGAGACATGGTCCCGCCATGACAACAAGATCACCTCAACCATGTTTACTCTTCATGGACTTACCCCTGATACAGAATATCAGTTCCGCATTGTTGCCGTCAACAATGTAGGCGAGAGTGAGGCTGGTCCTGCCACTGACCCTGTCACATGCAAAGATCCTTTTGGTAACTGTTCTTTTCTGCTATTAGATAAATTATTTTAATCTTATTACTTTTAAAATTCAGTCTAATGCTTATGTTAAACAGACAACCTAAACAAAAGTACTGTCTCGTTTTGGACTTTACTGAGTAGCAGTCATAAACAACTATTAAACTAAAGTGTTTGACTCTTTCTTTCTATGCTCCAGACAAACCCAGCCAACCTGGAGAAATTGACACAGTGAATGTGGGTAACAACTATATTACCATTTGTTGGCAAGCCCCAGAGTGTGACGGTGGGAAGGAGGTCCTGGGCTACTGGGTAGAATACAGAAAGTCCATCGAGAGCACTTGGAAGAAGTGCAACAAAGAGAGGCTGAAAGAAAAAGAGTTCATTATGCCAGGACTGGCTGAAGCCACAGAGTACGAGTTCAGAGTGTTTGCTGAAAATGAGACAGGAATGAGCAGACCTCGTAGGACTGCTACATGCATCAAGACCAAACTAATTGGTGAGTGCTGTTAAACACGCTGCTTTTTTGCTAAACAGATGATGGTTTAAATATTTTATGGCTACCTTACTTTTGCACCCACAGCTGAAAGTAAGCCGAGCCTGAGGAAGGAAATGGATGAGGTCACTGCCAAGCTTGGCCAGCCTGCTGTCATGAAGTGCCAGATAGTTGGCCGACCTGTCCCTGAAATTAAGTGGTATCATGCAGACAAGGAGATTGTTGAGTCCCGCAAGTATGAAATGAGCACTGATGGCCGCACCCACTCACTGACCATTATGACTGACCAGCAAGAAGATGAGGGAGAATACACCTGCAAAGCTATTAATGATGCAGGTGAAGCTGAGGCCACAGGAACTCTGGTGTTGGAGGCTGCTTCATCCTTCCACCCTGATTACCCACTGAAGGAAACATACTATGCCGGACTGGGAACCACCCTCCGCATCCATGCTGTGTACATTGGTCGTCCTCAGCCAAAGATCATGTGGCTACATGGGGCAAAGACACTAGAAAACACAGAGGACATTAGCATTGAAACCACAGAGCACTACACACATCTGGTCATCAAGAACGTCCAACGCAGAGTGCATGGAGGGAAATACAGGATAAGACTGCACAACCACTTTGGCAGGGCTGACACTGCATTCAACGTTGAAATCTATGGTATGCTGCAAAATGTACCTGCTTTGATTGCATCAATGTTTACGGTCATCAAAGTATAATATTTGTAACTAATAAGATTATGCACCTTTGTTCCCAGATAAACCAGACATACCGCAGGGCCCTATTGTGCTAGATGCACTCCTTAAGAACTCTGTTATCATCAGCTGGAAGCCTCCCAAGGATGATGGAGGCTGTGTGATTACCAACTACATTGTGGAAAAGCGTGAAGACAAGGAGGGCAGTGAATGGGAACTGGTCTCTTCATCCATTAACAGCACATCCTGTCGAGTTCCCAGCCTTATTGACAGTGCTGGATACTTCTTCCGTGTGTATGCACAGAATCGCTATGGTAACAGCGAGCCGCTGGAGATCACTTCCCCTATTCTAATTAAGAGCCAACTGGGTATGTGAACTGTGGTGTTAAGATGTGTTTGAACTAGTTCATAAATTCATGTTTAATTTCAAAAGAATAGAAGTGAGACCTAGAAACAAAAAATAAAGATGCTGATATATTTTTTTTAATTTCATGTCCAGAGAGACCATCAGCACCTTTGTCCCCAGTTGTTTCTGGAATCACCAAGGACTCGTGTGTTGTTTTCTGGAAACCTCCACTCAATGATGGTGGATCCAAGATCAAGAGCTACTGCCTTGAGAAGAAGAACAAGAAGGATAAGAAGGAATGGACCGATTGGACTCTGGTCACCACAGATGAGATCAAACAAACAGTATTTTCGGTCAAGCATCTCACTGAGGGCACTGAGTACATTTTCCGTGTCAAGTGTGAGAACCTTGGAGGAGAAAGTGACTACAGTGAGGAAACAACTCCTATCATTCCAGCCACAGCAGTGGAAGTTCGTGCTCCCGCTTTCAAGGAAGAATTGAGGAACATGAGTGTCAAATACAAGAGCAACGCTACCCTGGTATGCAAGATCACCGGACAACCCAAGCCTGTGATAAAATGGTTTAGACGAGGAAAGGAGATCCATTCAGATGGAAAGAAGATCAAGATCCAGGAATTTAAGGGAGGATACCACCAGCTGGTTATCACTGAAGCTGATGAGGAGGACTCCACTGTTTACCAGATAAGGGCCACTAACCAAGGAGGCTCTATATGCGCTACCATTTCTCTAGATGTGGAAAGTAAGTTAACAAATACTTAACAATGATAACGTATGGTGGGTTTCCATTGTCGGAACTTCAGGGTAAATTCTGGGAGGGGAAAATTTACCAGGAGATGAGGTGGCCAAAGTGTACACAGCGACATTAACAACATTAAAGGTTTAATTCTGTCAAAGTGAAGCAAACTGTCATGCATTCGTAGCCATGAAGCTTCATTTTTAAGGCGCTCTGTAAGAAAACAAAGCCCCATGAATTAGGTCATTGTGGGGGAATTCGCCGTGTTTTTCCATGTTAAGAGTTAAGTACTGTGATCTTAAAGTATTGTGAACTGTGCTTAATTTCTTTTGCTTCCATTCTGCTTCACAAGCAAGTCTTCTGATTTTACTAACGCTGGTTGTTTTAGACGAGGTTTGTTGATGTCATTTCCTACTGTGTTACAACTAATCAGCATGGGATAACCAAATGTTACACTCTTCTACTCCACTGGGCAATTTACAGTATCGACCCCTAATCGGGTTCTCCAAATGTTCCTGAAAACGACCCATTCGGTCGGCCATGTAAAGTAGACACGTGTGCATGCCAGGAAGTTCCAGTAAAATTAGCCTGAAGTCCCGACAGTGGAAACACACCTATATCTACTTGAAACCAATCATATAATTGAAACATTTTTCTTCTTTCTCAGTCCCTGCCAAGATCCACCTGCCAAAGAACCTTAAGGACAAGGAAGCCATCCCTGCCCTACGTGGAGAAGTAGTCAACATCAAGATTCCTTTCAGTGGAAAACCAGATCCAGTCATCACATGGCAGAAGGGACAAGATCTCATTGACAGCAATGGCCACTACCAGGTCATTGTCACCAGATCTTTCACTTCGTTGGTGTTCCCCAATGGGGTGGAAAAGAAAGATGCTGGTTTCTTCATTGTCTGTGCCAAGAACAGATTTGGCATTGACCAACAAACAGTTGAACTTGATGTTGCTGATGTGCCGGATCCACCTCGTGGTATCAAAGCCAATGATGTCTCACGAGACTCGGTAACACTAAACTGGGTGGCTCCAGCAAATGATGGGGGCAGCAAAGTTATAAGCTACATCATTGAGAAGTGTCCTACAACTGCTGAGAGGTGGCAACGTGTCGCTCAGTCCCGTGACACCCACTATACAGTTATTAATCTTTTTGGAGGAACGAGCTACCAATTCAGAGTTATTGCTGAGAACAAGTTTGGACAGAGTGCCCCATCAGAGACCAGTGGACCTGTAATGACCAAAGAAGACAAATCCAGGGTTCTGCTTTATGATCAGGAGGTAGATGACACTGCGCATGTACCCAAGGGCAAAGCTCAACACTCTGATACTAAGAATCTGCACAACAAATATTCAATTGCAGAGGAACTGGGCAGGGGTCAGTTTGGTATAGTTCACCGCTGTGTTGACGTGCGCTCTGAAAAGACTTACATGGCTAAATTTGTCAAAGTCAGAGGAGCGGATCAGGCGATAATTAAGAAGGAAATTGCAACACTCAATCTGGCCAGACACGCCAACTTCCTCCTCCTTCATGAGTCCTTCGAAAGCCCAGAGGAGTTGGTAATGATCTATGACTTCATCTCTGGTCTTGATATCTTTGAACGCCTTAATACAGCAGAGTTTGAGCTCAGTGAGCTTGAGATTGTTAACTACATCAAGCAGGTGTGTTCAGCTCTGGAGTTTCTGCATTCTCAGAGTTATGGACATTTAGATATTAGACCGGAGAATATTGTGTACACTACTAGGAACAGCTCTACTGTGAAAATCATTGAGTTGGGGCAATCTAGACACTTAACTCCTGGAGAACAAATCAAGATTCAGTACACCACCGCAGAGTATGCTGCTCCTGAGATCCACCAGTGTGACATGATCAGCACAGTCACTGACATGTGGGCAGTTGGGGTTCTTACTTATGTCCTTCTCAGTGGGCTCAACCCATTCACAGCTGAGACCAACCAACAGATGATTGATAACATATCCAATGCAGCCTACAGCTATGATGACGAGTCCTTCAAGCAAGTCAGTGTAGAAGCCCTAGACTTCACAGACCGTCTAATGACGAAGGAACGTAAGCACCGTATGACTTCAGCTGAAGCTCTTGTGCATCCTTGGCTTACAAAACCTGCTGAAGAGATTAGTTCTAGAGCAATGCCAACTGGCAGGCACAAGAGATACTACCAAACAATAGTCAGAAAAGAATGGAGCACTGTTATCTCTGCAGCCCGGGTGGCCAACGGTGGTTCAATCAGGTCCCAACGTGGCGTCTTTGTGGCCAAAGTGAAGATTGCTCCCTTTGAAAATGGTCCTGTTGCAGGACAGATTAGCCATGCAGTGGTGAAGGATGGAGATAGTGTGAAGTTCATCTGCAACATTGAAAACTATGATAGCACCACTGAGGTCACATGGTACTGCGGTGTCAGGCAACTTGAAGCTGGAGAAAAATATGAAATTGAATATGAAGATGGTCTGGCTGTAATAACCATCAACAAGGTCACAAGAGCAGATGATGGCACTTACAGGTGCAAGGTTGTGAATGAATATGGTGAAGACAGTACCTATGCTGAGCTGTTTGTCACTGGTGTCAGGTCCTATCAGGACTTTTTCACCACCCGTGTGGTGAGGAGAACAAAACGCAGAATTGACACTTCTAGAATGCTTCAGAAACCACCAGAGTTTACCCTACCCTTGGTCAACCGTACTGCCTATTTAGGTGAGGATGTGCGTTTTGGTGTCACAATCACAGTTCACCCTGAACCTCGTGTCATCTGGCACAAATCTGGGCAAAAGCTCATCCCTGGACATGATGACAAGAAGTACACCTTCATTAGTGACAAAGGTTTGTACCAGCTGATCATCCATAACCTGGAGAAAGAAGATGATGCTGAATACAGTGTTGTAGCTCGCAACAGGTATGGTGATGACAGCTGCAAGGCTCGCCTCACCGTTGTTCCCAGGCCTAAGCCAGCAGATCTCACCCTGCGGCCCATGTTTAAACGACTGCTGGCAAATGTTGAGTGCAAGGAGGGTCAGAACATCCGTTTTGAGATCAGAGTCTCTGGTCATCCAAAACTCAAATGGGAAAAGGATGGCACACCTTTAGCTTTTGGACCATCCATCGAGGTTGTACATGAGGGCTTGGATTACTACATCCTTCATGTGAAAGACACTCTTCCAGAAGACTCTGGTGTGTACAGAGTAACGGCTACTAACAGTGCTGGATCTGCCAGTTGCCAAGCAACACTCAAAGTAGAAAGAGTAACTCACGTGAAGAAGGAGTACGAGGCCAGTGAAAAAGAGAAAGCAAAAGCAGCTAGGCAAGAGGAGTTAGACAAAAAGGTTAGACTGTCCCAAATTTTGGCTGGCACTGTAGTTGCACCTCTGCCACCTTTAGCCATTGAAGCTGTTCGGGAAGCGGCTACCATCTACAAACCTGCTGTTACAACTAAGAAGTGTGAGAAGACTGAGGCCGAGATAAAGAAAGAAAAGGAAGAGAGGAAAAAGCGGGCAGAGGAGAAGAGGCTGCGTATGCCCTATGTTGTCCCCCCTCCTCGTACCACTAACTCTGCTGCTCTTGAGGAAGATGTGGAAATAAAACACTTCCAACCACTTTCTGATATGAAATGGTACAAGAAGGTGCGGGATCAGTACGAATTCCCTGAGCCAATGGAGAAGATTCGGCAGAAGAGAATGAAACGTATTCGTCTCTCCAGGTGGGAACAGTTCTATGAAGTGCCTGTCAGGATTAAGGAACAGTATAAGCCCAAGTGGCGCATCTCATCTCTGACTCAAGATGACCTGGAGACTGTGAGGCCTTCAAGACATCGCACTCCCTCTCCTGAAATGGAAGCCTATCGCAGGATGAGGAGGAAGTCTCTGGGGGATCTGTCAGATGAGGAGCTGTTGCTGCCTGTCAATGAGTATCTGTCCATGAAAAGAACAGAGGAGGAGCGGCTTCGTTTGGAGGAAGAGCTGGAACTAGGTTACTCTGCTTCTCCACCCAGTCTCAGCCCAGTTCGCTTTGAGTTGTCAGCATTACGTTCTTCATCACCCAGGAGAGTCTATAGTGATGACGAGGGGGTGGAAGAGGTTAAACGATATGACTCATACAGAATTCCATCCAAGTACGAGGCTGGTCCGAGCTTTATGGACCTTCGCCAGCGTCATGACAAAACCACATACAAACCTCCGAAGCAGAAACAAAAAGTATACGAAGAGAGAGAAGATTTGGAACTACTACGCCCACACACAACCACAGAGAGAATATCTTCTTACAAGAGCCAGCTCAAACGTATAGAGTTTGAGGAGAAGACTCGAACCTCCAAAAAAGAGGCAACCGTTACAGTTTCAGCCTTTTCTGAAGCTATTGAGTCTGAGCATCTGACAACTATCACATCAGAATATATTCCTAAACCAGTAAAAAAGCTTCCTTCACCTGAACCAGAGTCAACCAGATCTCTCACTCAGGATAAAGGCTTGAAAACAGATGTTACTTTTTCTAAAGTGGACTTCATGTCTAGGTATGAAGAACGAAAGCAGGCTTTGCTGTCAGAAAGAACATCTGTACAGAGGAAACATGAGGTGGTGACTCAGGTTCCCTTTAGCCTGGACCATGCCCCACGCATTACCATTAGGATGCGCTCTCATCGCACCCCTTATTGCTCCAACACAAGCTTCACCCTAAATATCCAGGCAAAACCTGAACCTGATATCTCGTGGTTCCACAATGGGGCAGAAATTACCCAGGGCAGCAAATACCAAATGACCAATGCCAGTGGAGTTTTAACTCTGCATATCAACAACTGTGTGACAGAGGACTCTGGTACCTACCGTGTCATCTGTAGAAACTCTAAAGGAGAAACCTCTGATTATGCTACATTGGATGTTGCAGGAGAAGAATATGCAGCTTTCTCATCACCTCACAAAGACGAAGAGCCTCCTTCAGCCCTTCTGCCAGAGATGACTAGAACAGAAGTGTACCATGTTTCATCTTCTAAAACAACTGCAGAAGAGGCTGTCACTGAAACTGCAAAAGAGACCGTCACAGTTGTTGAGAAGCACAAGGAGAAGCCAGGTGTTCCTGCCACAATTCTGACCAAACCAAAGTCCCTGACTGTGGAAGAAGGAGGCAGTGCCAGGTTTGAGTGTGATGTGGATGGTGAACCAGCACCTTCTATCACATGGCTTCATGAAGAAGCAACTGTTGGTCCCTCTGCCCGTCACCACATTGTCTCAACTCAGTACAACTCCACCTTTGAGATCTCTGCTGTAGAGGCATCAGATGAAGGGAGCTACACTCTACTAGTAGAAAATACTTTAGGAAAACAAGAAGCAAATTTCACTTTAACAATCAAAAAGTCTGAGTCTAAGGAGAAACTAGCTGCCTTTTCCAGAGTTACTTCTCCTGAGGCTAAATCCCCACTCGCCAAGTCCCCTGAGCCAATCAAATCCCCTCAGAGAGTTAAGTCCCCTGAGCCAGTCAAGTCCCCTCAAAGAGTGAAGTCTCCAGTGTCACCAAAGTCCCCTACTCCCAAATCTCCAACTCCTAAGTCCCCTACTCCCAAATCTCAAACTCCTAAGTCCCCTACTCCCAAATCTCCTACTCCATCTGAAAAGGAACAAACGATTCCTCCGTTCAAGTCGCCAAAGAGTGACATTTCACCACCTGCTGAAAAGGGGGCATCTTTCCCAGCAGGCCTGAGGGATTTCACTGAATGTTCTGAAGTCCTGAGTCAAGAGGTGGTGCATGAGGAACTCATGTCCTCTGTAAAGGAGGTTGTGTCCTCACCAAGCCATATGGATGCACCTCATTTCCTGGTGCAGCCTAAGTCCCAGAATGTGAATGAGGGAGAAAATGTCAAGTTTACCTGTGAAGTAGCAGGACAGCCTTTTCCTGAAGTGGACTGGTTAAAAGACAACATGAGTGTGAGTTTCCTTCTTTCCAGTTTTGCTGTTGGGACTGAATATTAATGGCTGTTGTTAACCTGTTTCAATCCATTTTTGCAGATTCCTGTCACACCAAACATCAAACTCGGCCGGTCCAGGAATATCTACACTCTCGAGATATGTGAAGCCACCACTGAAGACACTGGAAAATACACAGTAAAAGCCAGAAATCATTTTGGGCAGTGCTCTGCAACCTCATCACTCAACGTTTACAGTAAGTGACCTCTGTTCAAGCAATCAAACATTGTTGTAGGGTTTTGGCTCCAGGTGCTTGTAATGAACAATAGGGTGCCCCAGGGTCCTCTCCAGCTGAAGAAGGTGTGTTGTCTATGTTGTCCTTTGTGACCTGGGCTTCCTGCTTGTCATGCATTCTCACAGCTCTTGTTGAGGAACCAACACAACAGACTGTAGTGGAACATATAGCTGCCACTGATGGTACTGCAAGCATGCAGAAATGTGTCTTGGCCTCCTCAGTTCAGACGAAAGCCAGCAGCACTTCAAGCTCTGCTGCAGCAGCCAGATATTCGTTATTGAGCATGTCTGCGACTAATGTGTCTGCCGTGGTGTCTGAGTCGGTGGTTTCCATGAGATCCAGCAGTCAAACCACGGAAATGTGTGTGCACTCGCATGTCGATCCCTTCCCCACTGCCGTGAGAAGAGGTGAGTCTATGACACCACACTCCCTGAACAAAGATCAGTTCTTTCAACAACCTAAAGTGTTATTTGAGGGGTCATATGTTTAAACTGTGTAGTAGAACGTCAACATTCATTGGCCAAAATAGCAGCTTTTTCAGGAGAAACTGTTTATTAGTTTTTGACGTTGGCTTGTGGACGTGGTGGAAGCTGTTTGTCATTTATGATTCCTGAAGTCCCAGATGTGGAAACCATTATTAAATTAAGTTCATCCTCTCTAACAGGCTCTCCAGCAAAGGTCGAAGCCCTCCCTCAGCACGTTACCGCTGAGCCCGGGAAATCCCTGGCCTTGGCCTGTGTGTTCTCTGGAGAGCCCGTCCCCTCGGTACAATGGGTCCACTCAGGACGGGTTCTTCCCAATGGGGACGAGCGGTTCCATGTGGAGAACGGAGCTGACCTCTCAACCCTCCGGATATGTGCAGTGAAGGAGGACGATGCCGGGGCGTACACCCTGCGACTATCAAACGAGTTTGGTTCTGACTCTGCAACAGTCAACGTTCACATACGATCCATGTGAAAAAAAAAACCTAATCCTGGTCCCCGTTCCCCGTTTCCCACATCTTATTTACAGTAATTTTATTTGATAACAATCTGGAAAATTCTTGTAAATATGAACTATTTTTGTACCAAACTTGACATTATTTTTGCCAAACTAAAGTCTAAAGGTGTTAAGTGTGCCATATTGGATCACACTGACTTGATCCATTTTTCTGTGACATGTACATAATGTATATAGCCGAATATACCGGTTATGGGAAATGTATGCATTGTTATTTATGACAATATGAACTGAAACTTAATGAAACTAAATGTAGTTTACAGGAGAAAGTTTCTACGGGAACGAATACCCTGTTTAACTGAGAAACTAAACTCTGTGCCTCAACAAGAAGTTGAAGACGTAAGATTGCCTCAACAGGTAGAGAGGCTCCCTGTTGATGTTCTGAACCCTAACCAAAAAAACAAAGTTCTTGTTTTGGACACTCGTTTGTGCGTGTGATCTTACAGTTTCCTGTAGCGTGAGGCCCTGAGCGCTGTGTGCACCACCCTCATGTACGCAGCGTGAACCGGCCTCGTGCTCAGCTCAACTGTGTCGTACCACCATGATAGGATGACCCGCCGGGGTGCGAGCGGCCTGCACTCCCAGCGTTTGGATTCATTTAAACAGAGCGCTGCTTCTAACACAGGACAGGTCAGCTTGGCTTCACTGTAGAAACATCTCCTGGCCATGAAAGAACAGGAAGTCATAGCCGGCTCTCCCATGCAGAAACAGCGCCACCTCCTGGAGGATGGTAGTAATGTGTTGTTTGTGTGTGTGTAGTTTTAGTTATTTCAGGGTTATCTTACTTCACTGAGTTAGTCTCCTGTGAGCAGAAGTTTTCGCTAACGCCTTGCACTCTGAATTAATTTGCTGATGTAGGATTATATTTCCTCCTGGAGTTTGATGCATTACAGATTTAATAAAGCATGATTTCAGCACTATAAGCTGCCAGTCTCTGTGTTTTCATCTTGTTACAAACTTTAGGTTAATGTCATAACCCCGGTTCTCTGAGTAGCATGAGTGAGTGTCTCACTATGGGAACGCCTAGGCGTGACCTCATCAGAAGCTCTTATTCCACACTGCCAGCCCTGATTGGCTGGACCAAATCTGTCAGCGTATAGGAAGCACCCATATATTGGGCCGGCCCCTCACTGACAGTATTCTAAAATGACCACCTCTTCCTTGCTACGAAATAGTGAGACACTCACTCATGCTACTCAGAGAACCGGGGTTACGACAGTAACCTAAAGTTCTCTTTCATAGCATTCGTTTCGTGTCTCTCCATGGGAAAATACTGACTCCTGGATTGCAAGGCAGAACATGATCCACAGACTCTACTCCCAAATATCATATCGTGTGCACAGCTCAGATAGTGGGAGCCATACTCAGCACCGAGTGAGCTAGTGACGGTGTTGTGACATCTAGCTTGTAGAACCGAGTGAATGTGTGAGGGGAGGTCCAACTCGCCGCAGCCCTAGCCCATGAGGAAGAAAGTCCTCTAGTAGAATGGACACAAAGACCCTCAGGAGGTAGAGCGCCTTTGAAGTTGTAGGCTAAGGAAATGGCTCCTACAATCCAGTGAGAAAGTGTGTAACAAAAATGCTCACTACATTCTCTGTAGTACAAATATAACATATCTGAACAACAGCTTGTACTCGATGTTCGAATGTTTACACTAAATTGTAACATGCCGTGCCTTTACACTCGCCCATTTGTCAAGAATAGCATCAAATGAGATAGACCGTGCCACACTGTTTTCAATAGAGATCACTGCCAACTGAATCAAGCGATCATTGCTCATACTCGAACGAAGGTATGTTTTCAAAAGCTTCAGCTTACTAATTGATCTCTCAGCAGATGCAACTGTCAAAGGCATGGTGAGGAATACGCTAAGGACTACTGTCAAATTTGGGAACACCAAATCAAGATTCTCCTGAATGAGGAAATTTAGAAGAAGAAAGAAAATATCATTTCTATAGCATCTCTCAAGATAAAAAAAAAAACACTGTGCTTCACAAAAGCAAAAAATGTAAAAAAGCATTTAGAAAATGTTTAAAAATATATTTTAGGTGAGCAAAAATAGGCAATTGTGACTAAAAATATGTTAAGAAAGAGAGTGAGTGAATAGGAAAGAGGGAAATCAGTGGATCCTGAGAAAGATGGAATAGGTGGGGAGAGCAGAATAAAGAGAGAGTGGTGAAGAAGGTCATACAAAAGCCAGCTTGAACAAGTGAGTCTTCAGCTGCTTACTGAGTCCACTCATCTCAGGCTCAGGGGGAGAGAGGTCCAGAGTCTGGGGGCCACAGTAGCAGATGATCTGTCACCTTTGGTCTTTAGCCTGGTGCTGCACAACCAGTAGGCTTTGATCACTGGACCTCAGGGACCTGCTGGGGGTGTAGGGACTAAGAAGATCACCAATGTAAGATGGTGCTTGTCCATGTAAGGTCGTAAAGACCAGAACCAGGATCTTGAAATGAACCCTGAAGTTGACTGGCAGCCAGTGAAGCTGGAGGAGAAGCGGGGTGATGTGGGTGTGTTTGGAGGACTTGGTCAGAAGCCGAGCACAGGCATTCTGAACCACCTGTAGACGGTTCAGGGAGGTTCTGCTCAGACACGTGAAAAGAGAGTTACAGTAGTCTAAGCGTGAGGAGATGAAGGTGTGGAGAACTGTCTCAAGTTCAGAGCGGGACAGAATGGGACTCAGCAATGTTCCTGAGATGGAAGAAGGAAGAGCGAACAAGAGAACTGACATGAGAATCCAGGGTGAGAGCAGGGTCAAAGGTCACGCCAAGATTCCTGACGGAAGGTTTGGTGTGAGAAGCAAGCTGACCAAGAGAGTCTCTGACTTTGGGAACCAGCTTGTCTGGGGCACAGATGAGGATCTCAGTCTTATCTTCATTCAGCTGAAGAAAGCTCCCATCATCCAGGTTTTGATAGAGTCTAAGCAGGTGTGTAACAGCTGCAGCTCAGACATCTCATCGGGCTTAAAGGAGATGTACAGTTGGATGTCATCTGCATAAAGATGGTAGGAGATTCCTTTGAAGGAGCTCAGGATGTGCTGAAGAGGAAGCAGATAGAGGAGGAAGAGCAGAGAACCCAGCACAGAACCTTGTGGGACACCATGGGTAAGGGAGGTGGTGGAGGACCTAAACTTGGAGACGGCCACAGAAAAGGAGCGCTCAGAGAGAGAAGAGGAAAACCACTCCAGAGCAGATCCTGATAGGCCTACCCAGTCTCTCAGCCTCTCCAGGAGCAGGTGATGGTCAACAGTGTCAAAGGCTGCAGTCAGGTCCAGCAGGACCAGAACAGAACAGTCCCCTGCATCACTGTGGGTCAGAAGGTCATTAGAGACCCTAAGAAGAGCTGTTTCAGTAGAATGAGCTCTACGAAAACATGACTGGAAGCTATCATAGATGTTATGTTCATCAAGAGCAGCTGTGAGTTGTTTAGCCACAACCTTTTCCAAGATCTTGGAGATGAACGGAAGTTTAGAGATGGGTCTGAAGCTGCTATGGAGAGAGGGGTCAAGACTCGGTTTTTTAAGAAGTGGGTGGATTACAGCGTTCTTAAAGTAAGCAGGGACCTGACCAGAAACCAGAGAAGCATTAATTACAGAGAGCACGCTGGGACCGATGGACTGAAAAGCACTTTTAAACAAAGATGAGGGTAAGATGTCAAGGGGGCATGCAGAGGTCTTCATAGAGTTAACTAGTTTGGTTAACTCAGGCAAAGAAACAGGAGCAAAGCTATCTAGGATGATGGGCCTGGTTGGAGTTGGGAGAGGTGGTGATAAGGCTGAAGGAGAGATGCTAGATCTGACCTTATTGACTTTGTCCACAAAGAAAGACAGAAAGTTCCCACAGTCTGCAACAGAGTGGATGGAGGCTGTAGGAGAGACAGGAGAGATGATGCTGCTGATGGTGTTAAACAACACTTTGGGGTTCCCTTTGCTCTGGGAGACCAGGTTAGAGAAACAGGAAACCCTAGCGTCTCTGACTGCAGAGTTAAAGGATGTCAGAAGATCCTTTAGGTGCAGCAGATGGACGTGGAGATGGGTTTTCTTCCACAAACGCTCGATTTTTCTGCATTGGCGCTTCAGGTTGTGAAGGCTGTCATTAAACCAGAGAGTAGGGTTCACTGCAGGAACTGATCTGGTTCTGACAGGACAGATGTTGTCCAGAATGGAGAGGCAGTGCTCGTTAAACTGAGAAGTTAAGGAATCTGGGTCGTTATCAGAAGAACAGGGTGGATCAAAAGCAGTAGAAAAATTGCTAGCTGTGCTCTCATTAAGAAAACGAGAACTAACCATACGGCGAGCAGGAGGTGGGGACGCAGAAACTGACAAGTTAAAAGAAAATGCAGTGGTGATCTGAAATATAAACATCCTCAGGACAAACACTGTCAGCATTTAGACTCAGGAAAAAAACAAGGTCCAGAGTGTGCCCCCTGGTGTGTGTGGGGCCAGAAACATGCTGGGTAAAGCTGAAGGAGTCCATAAGGCTGGAGAAATTTGTGGCGAAGTGATCAGAGGGATCATCAACACGGATGTTAAAGTCACCAACAATCACCAGTCTGGAAGGCTTCACAGTGGAGGATAGAAAGTCACTAAACTCCTGAAGGAAAGGACTGTTTGGACCAGGTAGACGATAAACCACAGCACAGTAGAACGGGTCCTTACGCCCGACTTTAATCAGCTGAAGTTCAAAGGAAGCAAAGTGACCAGAGGTTGTAGAGCTACATGGAAGATGGTCTCTGAAAACAACAGCTAGGCCTCCACCACGACCAGAACCCCGGGGCTGGCTAAGAAAAGAATAACCACTCGGGCAGAGTTCAACCAGACCAGAATAATCAGATGTTTGCTGCCAAACTTCAGTCAGAAACAGAAAATCCAGGTTTTTAGAGAGAATTAAATCATTGAGCAGGAAGGACTTATTGTTAACAGAGCGGGTATTTAATAGAGCCATGCTGAGTGAGGTGGAGGAACCAGAAACTACAGAAACAGCTGGAGTTAGTGGACATAAATTAGCGGGGTTAGATCCATGGTGTTTATAAAAAAACACTTATGGAGGGAACAGGAGGAGAAACCACTGAGGAATGAGGATAAACCAACCTTAAAAAACTTGGACGGAGAAGCCGCGCCGCAACGCGACCTGGCGGGAATGCGGAAGTGGCGCTCAAGTCACCAAACAAAGGACTAGAAGCTAGAAGATCATGCCGATGTTTACTAGATAAACCACACTTTAAGAGAAGTCTTATTCTCACCTAGATTCCTGCTCGTTTACCTCTTTTCCTCCGACGTTTTCCCGGGACCGGATAAACATCGCTGGAAACGCCATGATTGGAATCTTCGTTTGGCTCCGGGCCAGTGCCCACTCAGGTAAACAAACAGGATGGTACGTCCTCGGAGCATCTTGGGTGATCGTGAACGAACGGAAGGACAAAAGAGTTTGGCGATCATAGGAGATGGTAGCAGGGACACTACTGAAGAGGATCACAGACAGGAGCAAGGTGGAAAAGAGGAGGTTAGTGGAGAAAAGTTTGAGAAAGTGGACAATGACTGCGGCTAAGCCAAGCACAGGCACCATCTTGTTAACGCAACACATTCTCACTCCCAGCGCGTCAAAAACAAACGCTTGGTCAGCCAACCTCCACGTCAGACCCCTGACGCCAAAAGTGCCCTTTTTCGTCACTTATGTGCGAAAAGGGTTTTTTCCCTTATTTGACTGCAGATCCCAATGCAGCGTTACACTGACGCGATGGGATGTCTGCAGCCAGGGCACCAAACAAGCTCATTGTACCTCACCTTAACCTTATCCTCTTAACCTTCCCCTCACCCTTATCCTAACCTTAACCATCTTGCTAGCGAACACGTTAGTGATGTGTCGGTCACTCTGAAAGCCGGCTCTACGAAGTGAACGGTGGGAGCCGCCTCGTCATTGGTCGGGTTTGGACCGAGCCAACGCGAGGGGGAGGTTTCAACTACCACGGTGGAGGTTAAAAGTAGAGGGTATTTGTAACCTCCCCCTCGCCAGATGGTATGTTCTAACGTTCCCCTTGGGCAGCAAATACGAAAATTCACAGTCAGACTCCTGACTGTCAGAGTCAGAATGCATGGGAAACAAACGCTTGATCACAGTAAGAGTAACGTTACATGGAAACATCAGAGGTAGTCATGGCAAATGTGGTAACTGATTCTTCCAGCTCAGTTTGTGTCATCTGATCCATTTTAGTGATGATTTTAAATTTCTTACACACAAGCCAAAGATTGGAAAACCTGTCTGATAGCTCTTGCAGGATGGTGCCCACAATGACATTGAAAACCATGCACCTAAAGTGCATTTTGGGTTATTCTCCATGATGAGCATTGCTGGAATTGTCATCATGTCCCTTTTCTTCATCATGTTGACCTCTCTGTTTTTCTCCCTGTTCTTCGTGTAGATCTCTCTGTTCTCTCTCTCCTTCATCATGTGGATCTCTCTGTTTCTGTCCCTCTTCTTCATCATGTTGACCTCTCTGTTCCTCTCCCTCTTCTTCGTGTAGACCTCTCTGTTCTCTCTCTCCTTCATCATGTGGATCTCTCTGTTTCTGTCCCTCTTCTTCATCATGTTGACCTCTCTGTTCCTCTCCCTCTTCTTCGTGTAGACCTCTCTGTTCTCTCTCTCCTTCATCATGTGGATCTCTCTGTTTCTGTCCCTCTTCTTCATCATGTAGACCTCTCTGCTCCACATTCTCCTCTGTAGTCATTGACTTGTCTTGTCTGCCTGCACTTATTTTTCTTAAAGGATGGTCATTAAAATTCTAATCATACTAGAATTCCTATATTAATATATATGTATTTCTATCTGTCATCACTGGTCTCAAGCATTATTTAACAGCTATAAATTACTACTCTGGAAAATGCACTTGATCATTATAAATCCTATTTAAAAATTGATCACTTGGTATTAAGTGAGTGTTCCCTTCCACCTAGTATTAGACCAACCTGATGCCTTCCTCTCTCTGTTCTTTGTTTCTCTTCTTTTCCTCTTTGTCTCCATCCTCACATCTGAATAATAAGAAATTTGAATTTAGAATTTTTAAAAACTACAAGACTCAAACTACATATAAAAACATTATATTTTAGTTTAAAATTGCAGGAATTTAAGAGCAAATCTGAAGTGCATCACCCAATTCAATAATTTATCAGTATTGTCACTCAACATCCAATTAAACAAAGGATTACTGTCATTACTGGATTACAAAATAACCACCCCTGGTTCCTTTATTTTTCTTGTGATTTCTGTTACATATTTTTATTAATATTCGACAAACAGAAACCCCTCCTCACTTAGATCTAACGGAATCAACAACACCCCCCCCCCCTCCCCCGCTCCTCTCACGGATATCCGACTGCCCCCAGAAGCCTGTGTGAGATTAAAACACTGATCTTGTGATCCATACAGAAGACTTAGACACCCGTAACCTGTCATTTTACTTGTGGCAGGCTAGCAGCTTCAGCTAATAGGAATAACTGCCTTCTTGCAAGATGACTTACCTACTGTCTTTCAACCACTTTGAAGTTTTTTTTTTTCATCCCTACGAAATCATTTTCCTTTTCCCTCTTCCGTTTCTCCCCAGAGAGCTTTTTTTTTTTGGTCTTTACATCTCTAGCTAACCTAGCTAGCTGATCAGATGACAGTGAATATTCAAATGAAAACACTCTCGCCCCAGTGGGTATTCGCGGGCGCACGCACTGGACTCGTCAAGAGTGTTCACGTTCTGTGTGTGTGTGTGTGTGTGTCGGGGGCGTCCAATCACTTGCATCTGTTAATATATATTTAATTTACACATGCACAAATAGCTATGAAACACAAAATGCCCTTATCTTCCATCATTGATTAGGCGCCCCCTTCAGCACGGCGCCACACTGCATACCCACTTTTTGCGCCATTGCCTTCAGTGGTGTTTGTTTGTTGTAACCACCAGGTACAAAAACTAACTTGTTTTTATTTGACTATTTTTCTGTCCTGTCTGTTTATTATCTTCCTGCATCTCCTCTCAATCCTAAGGAAAAACTGCTACCTGGCTTCATATATTTTCACCTCATGAATTACTTTTGAACTGCAGTTCTAAAAGATCTACTGACCGCAAAAATAGAGGATTGAGCGCCGCGCGCTGACCGCACCGGTGCGGTGAAGCCACCGGAAGACAAAACTGGTGATGCGCTCTGCTCCACAGCAGCAAAACACATCAGGCACGAATGATCGCATGTTAACTTTGTTTTTGAGTTAGCGACACTTCAATAATGTTACTGTGTCCGTTCTCAGGACACATCTGTCTGGAGTGCATCAACAATCAGAGCTCTGTGCCTCTCAGCTCTAAATAATCCCGGAGAGTCCACATTGACAATGTAATATAAGTAGAACCAGGACCGTTTTGGGCTCCCCCTGGGTGTTATCTATTCTTTCATAATCCATTTGTCATGAGCCGGGGTGAGTACTCTCATTCACCTAACCATCTTTGAGTCTCTTGCCAGGAGAGGGAGTGCCCCAGCTGTTCCAGATCAGCAATCAGCAGGGTGTTTTCCTATTTGAGGTGGATGGAGGACACAATTCAAGGCCGGAAGATTGCCTCAGCTTGGTAGTACCCAGCCACTTGAGTTACCTCTTGTATCTTTAGGATTCTTGTGTTTTAGTATTTTTTGCTCTAGGTATTTTGGAATTTTTGGCTTTTGCTACCTCCTGGAGCTTATTGTGGATTACTTCCCTCTTCAGGATTCCCGCTTGTTCTCTGGTCGCTTGCTTTTGGATACCTACCTCTGGCTCCAGGATTTGGATACTCAGCACGCGGACCATGTCACCTATCTCCATAACCCTCCTCTCTCATCTCAACCCAGTGCCCCATCCACCAGGATGCCCCGCTTTCGTCCACCTATGCTCCCTCTCCTGCGCTTCCCCGGCTCACAACCTGCTCCCTCCTCCAGCCAGCAAACTCACGTCCCACAGTAAGTTCTGCTGAACACCTCTGCCTATAACGGACCTCTGAATCAGAATCAATACTCACCTATGTTCTCCCTCTTCCAGACGCTGAGCTGTCACAGCAGTACCTACCACAGACTTTTCTGTGCATCCTCAGTTCCTTCGTTATAAATAAATCATTCCCCCCCCATCCGTTCTTGGTCTGTGTTGCATTCTGCATGCCTTGGGTTAGGTACTTTCCTCCAAACATGACACCGTTGTTGAATTGTGATCGGCAGCAACTTTTCCAGTTCGCGCCGCACATGAGGCCACCACAGCTCAGCAGAGCATCGTTGTAGCTTCTTCTGATGGGGAGAAAAACACTTAGAGAAAAAATAAAGTTAACAGCTGAAATAGCAGAAAGTAATACAGTTAAAGAGCAGATTGTAGAAGAAAGTAGTAGAGTGTGGAAAGTAGTCAGTATGTCCTCCAGCAGTCTAAGCCTATAGCAGCATAACTACAGAGATAACTCTGGATAATCTATCCTATTTAGATGGAGGCATGTTGGAGGCAGGGCAAGGGAGAGCTGTCTTTACCGACTTTACACTCCACCTCCCTCTACATGCAGTCATGTCTCATGTGGTCACAAAGGCAAAAACCTGAGAGAGAGGAGTTTGGTGAGACCATGGAACAAGATTTTGGGGAGATTCTGGTTCACCATCCGGTGCTTCAGGAGGAGACAGTAGTGCACTACCAACACTGTTTATATTGGTGACGTGTGCTGCTGACCTCGTTGCGGATCGGTGGGTGGAATACTTCAAAGACCTTCTCACTCCTACTGGCACATCTTCCAGTGAGGAAGCAGAGTCTGGTGTCTTTGGGTTGGATTCTCCAATCTCTGGTTGCTGGTGCTGAGGTCACTGAGGTGGTCAAACAGCTGCATGATTAATAACTCAGGGTGAACCAATGCCTAAAACAATAAACAAAACACCTCTAACTTCTGAATGACAACTGACCTACAAACTTAAAGGAAATAATTGACAACCAAACTTACCTCCCTGACTATCCAAAACAGGAGAAAACAGGAATGCAAAGAAAAAAGGCGGTTCACCCCTACAGAATCCTCGAACGGCAGGTACTAGTCACAAAAGGCACAAGGGCATCACACAAACACAGAGCATCAAGTGGTTGTTGATTGGAATGAGTGGAGAATGAAGAACACAGCTGTATCTCATCAGGCTCCTTTTAACAGCTTTGTCCCAGCTGATCTTCAAATCCAAACGTCCCCTGGCCATCATCCACCAATCCTAGGAGGGCACCTGCACACTGAAAACAACACTAGAAATACAAAGAGTGTAAAAATAAAAGAAATAACATTCCTTATGACCGGGGTCATAACAGATGGTTTTAATAATAATCTCTAGCTTATCAAACCATACAGCCGAACTGATTTTACCACCCAGACTCCACAATCTCTCTCAGATACTTAAGGTTTAGCTAAAACATCTAGCTCACATTCCATCATTTTATTCATCATCTGTTATCTATACAACAATCATTTCATTCATACTTTGTTTATGTACAATCATTTAGTTTAGGAAGAAATATATTTTTTTAAATATTCTTGACTGTCTGAATTAATGTTAAGTGTGTGTGTAAACTGGACCGGGTAGCGGTAGGAGGCGGAGCAGCACAAATGATGCAGAGGAGTCTTAGATGGAGTAGTTTCCCATTTTTATTTACACCAGCGCTCACATGCTTGCAGAGCTCCTGTGACCAGCAACAACAGTACAAATTAGTGATGTTACCTGTGACACGCAGGATTCGAAGCTTGTATCACCAAAACGAACCACCGCAGAGCAAAGCACTGTGTCGGAGCTTGATTTGTTTACTGAAAGTCACGTGACCAATGAGCGACGATGCTTCGATTCACCCTTCCACCCACGTGACCGCTTCATATATTTCAAATATTTATAGCAACGCAAACCGAGAGGCGCAGTTTAATGGCAAGCCAAATGAGCATTTATTCTGATATCAGGATATCAGCCAGAATTGTCATGAACATGTAAGCCATTTCAGTCCACTAGTTAACTAGTTAGCCATGTTTGTGTCAACTAGTTAAATAGTGACAGCCTAAATGTCAACTAGTTAACTAGTAAGGCCTAAATTCTCTCTAGTTAACTAGTTAAAATGTTTCATATTTTACTAGTTACTAGTATTGCTCAGTGTGTTCACTAGTTAACTAGTGCACATTTATGTCTACCACAAGTTAACTAGTGTGCACATTTTGACCCTCACTAGTTAACTAGTGAGACAAATACCTTCAAGTAGCTGACTGGTATGCATTTCTGCTTTTACTAGTTAACTAGTGAGCAGTTTTTGTGTCAACTAGTTAACTACTGAAGCTTAAATGTGTTCACTAGTTAACTAGTGCGCATTTCTGCTGTCACTAGTTAACTAGTGGGCACATTTTCACCTTCAATATTTAACTAGTTGACACAAACATGGCTAACTAGTTAACTAGTGGACAGAAATGGCTTACATGTTCATGACAATTCTGGCTGATATCCTGATATCAGAATAAATGCTCATTGGGCGGCTTGCCATACATTTTGTATGACCTGAGATTGACGGTTCAGGATTCAGTATTCAGTGATTAAACACCGAGTCGCAAAAATGGATCCTGTAGCAAAAAGAGGACGTTCTGAGATGTGGGAATGTTTCAGTTTAATCTCTCCAAATAAGGTTTGAAAATGTATTTGGTCTAGTCTAGTAAATTACCTTTATGGTAGTAATACTTGGTGCATATTGTAGGGCTATATCTTTTAGACCGTCTGTCATTTTCCTTTAATTAAATTAAAATCTAGTTTGGTATGATTTTTCTTCTTTTATTGGTAATTAATATAATAGTTGATGAGCTTTTCAGTTTGGTTGTACGTGTAATGGAATTTAGTATGTCCTATCCTTATGTGAATTTTCTAATCTTCATTTTGTTACTCTATTTCTAAAAAAGATACATAAATTGAGCTAATTATTCCTGCCTAATAATCCAATAGAAATGTGAAAAGTTAAATATTTGAATATGTAGAGAATGTTAATATGTGTAAATTAGATGTATTTCATCACGTATCCCATAAAAATAAACATTGTTTCATTTCAAGTATTCACACCAAGAAAAGCAATTTTAGTATATTTAATGTAATGTTCAAATTCAAGATACTTTTATTATATGATCCTGAGGAAGCTTTTTAATGCTTTATTTGTCCATAAAGTTCAATACACCATTCATTTTCAGTAGAATTGGGTGACAATACAATGAAATACAAACATTTACCAGCAGATGTCCTCACAGAGTTTTGAAGCATCAAACCTTGAACCTTTTTTCAATACAATTGGATTGTAAAGCTTTGTTGGTTCAAAAGGCTTCACATCATCATCACCAGTACAAATGTTCAATGGCACCATTTATACTGTGGAACTCATCAGTACTCTGGACTGAATCGTGCATCTTCAATAATTACACTCCCTTCTAAAGAAATCAAATCCTAAATAATTACACTCCCTTCTACATAATCAAATCCTAAAAACCCATACGAAGCCATCACAACAATACAAATATCTATAAATAACATTTTAACACCATAAACATCCAAAATGCAATTCCCAAACACCCCTTCCCACTCTGCCTCACGGCTCTTCCCAGAACCTTTAAAATGGTGCCCATGTTTCAGGGGAAACCCTTAACAGGGCACCCTGGAGAAGACAAGACAGGTAAGTTTGGTTCATTTACCTATTTAAAATACAGTCCACACACAGAACAAATTACTGTCAAAGAGTTATTGCCCATGGTAAAACTGACTGAATATTCTCTGTCCTGTTTAGGTGGAACCAAACATTCCTCCCCCAGCTGGAACCAATCAACCAGACACACATTAGGACAAAGTGACAAAGAAATAAACAGTTTTTAAAATAAGACTTGCATCAATCATTGCTGCGAGGACTTAAGTTAACACCATGGTGTGAAATGTAAAAACAGCCACTGGTAACAGTTTCCTCTGTTACAGTGTGTTTTCTGAATAAGTCAAAGAACCTAAAGGAATATGAAATGAAATATTCATAGACCAATCTGATTGATAGTTCCTATTTATATGGAACATCACATCTTATTGATCAAATTAACAAATAAGTTGTCAGTCCTTAACACTACAATGTTCACTTCCCTTTATGATTGATCATGCTGCCTCGCTGCAACCTAGGATGGACTGAATAGTGTTTGTTGTTAGCCTCAAGGGCAACCTGCTGGCTTCTTTATCACCTGTAAGTTGCTTAGGACAAAAGCGTCTGCTAAATACATAAACATAAACCTTTTTTTTTTAAATATA
The DNA here is from genome assembly GCF_043380555.1 of Nothobranchius furzeri. Lineage (NCBI taxonomy): Eukaryota > Metazoa > Chordata > Actinopteri > Cyprinodontiformes > Nothobranchiidae > Nothobranchius > Nothobranchius furzeri. The sequence goes on along the minus strand of NC_091747.1, from coordinate 27,409,165 downwards.
GTAGTCATTCTGTCTGGTGATCTCTAGGTGTATGCTTGAACCAACATCCCTTGTTTGTTTATTGCCACCTTTGACTTATGTTTCTGCTCAAGCAGTGATTCAACTGCAAATATGTTTCTAAAAATATACCTATTGGGGATTTTATGGAAGTCTTAAACTGATTATGGAGTGTAGTGGGAGGTTGGTGCTGGACGGTACAGGTTTTGGGAGGGGAGGAGGAGGGAGGTAGACAGTAAACAGATATGTAGGATAATTATGCTACAACTAGATGGACGTTTATATTGGGATTTTAATTAACAATATTGGCTCAGTCGTTTAAGCTTTCTCACATGACCATATTTGGAGTTGTTTTACACTGAGGAAAAGTTTAGGGTAAAATCCAGTTGGATACAGAAGGACTTGCCTCCAGGGGCCTGACTTGGAGGACTACAAAGGAAGGACTAGAAGATGACAACGGTGTTGTCTGCTGGCAACCACTGCAGAAACTACAGCACCGTAGTGACCTTTGCTTGACTGAAGTAGAGCTTTTGTTTCAGGACTTAACTTTTATTAAATACAGATGTGGACAAAATAGTTGGTACCCTTCAGTCAACGAAAGAAAACCCCACAATGGTCACCAGGCCCGGAGTGGCTAATCGGGAGGGTCTGGAGAATTCCCGGTGGGCCGCGCGATGTTTGGGCCGCATGGGGCCGGTGCTCTCGTTTTTGTTTTTTATCATTTTATTTTTATTTTTTGGTGCCGGTGTTCAGTCATGGCACTGAGGCCGCCGGGCTGATCACATACGCTCCTCCCGGCTGTCTCTGGCTGGCTCTACCTGCAGGTTGCAGCTCGTTTTTTTCCCCAGTATGCGCCTGTGCGCACCACGTGACCACGCAGTTGACTGAAAGATGGAAAGTAGAAAGAGCAAGGGTGGCGCGGAGAAGGCAAGAATTAAAAAGAGGAAAGCATTGGAAACAGATGCAGCCAAGGCCGGATTAACCGTATGGGCAACTGGGCAATTGACCAGGGCCCACGAACTCTAAGGGGCCCAGGGCAGCAAGCGCACGAGCAAAATACTGTCTGTAATCTCCCGCATTATATTAAACTAGGGTGACCGTATGTCCGGTTTTCCCCGGACATGTCCACTTTTCACTCTCTGTCCGGGCGTCCGGACTGCGGGTTCTTGTATTGATGAAAATGTCCGGCTTTTCATCCAGGAGCAGGGATCGAATTATGGGGGAGCCAGGGACGTAATTTTGGGGGGGGGACGGGTGGGACATGTCCCCCCCACTTTTTCAAAAGGCAGTTTTGGTCCCCTGCACTTTTTTCCGTCCAAAAACAATATTACGCTCCATTAAATGGATTTGGTTGAGCACTAGGACCGAAACGGAAACCGGTTTCCTATTAGACCCGCCCAAAAGCTAATCTATTGGCTCTGCTGATACTTGCTAACGTATTATTGGCTGTTGCTGCTGTCACTCAAGTTGGAAACAGTCAGAACGTGCTCACGTTGTTTTGCTAGTTTGGAGCCGCTAGGGAACACCGGTACTGAGTCACATCGTCAACTAGACGCTGTGTAATATCAGAGCTCAGCTCAGCTTCCATTACATAACATTTGAATAAGTGTTCATTTGTGAGTCTTTGGTAGTTAGGCACAGCCAGGAGGCAGCATGTCAAGAAAACGTAAAGTGGATATGAGAGACTTCTTTCAAAGTCAAAACGTAAGTTGGAACATGTGACACCCCTGCATTAAGCTCAGACTCACCTCCTCCTTCACAAACATACTCAAAACTAACTTTTACAAACTCATCTCCTCCACATAACTGACTCCTCAGACACAATTTGTTCGTATTATTATAATAATTATTTTTTTTATTATTACTATTATCATCATAATTATTATTACTAGTAGTAGTATAGTAGAAGTGTAACTTCAAAACTTTTATCATTTAACTTTATTGTAAACTTATCTATTGCAATGTATATGTTCACATTAAAAAGCTCTGAAAAATGAACAGTATCATCATCGTCAACGGATTTTTTTAAGCTTAATGTCAAAGATGTACACTTTTCATTAGATTTATCTTATTTTTTCCATTTATTTTTCGTGTGTTGAAATGCAACAACTGTTTAAACACTTTTAAGGGAAAAAACATATTTAATATGTTTTTATACACTCAAATGTTAGGGTGATGATCATGTGTAAAACATTAGTTCAGCATGTCCTCTAACACAGCAAATGAACAAACGGCCAGATCTCAGGAGGACCGTTTATGTATAAATAATTTTTATACTTTTGACTAGGCCTGTGAAAGTAACAAATTTTGCTGGATGATATTTTGTCCAACAAATTGTTGATGATAAACTATATCATTGTCAACATTATCTAGACCAAAATAACCACTAATATAATGTTAATATATCATAATAATGCAAGTACACCCTTTAAAATGCAACAAATAAACCTTCATTTAACATTGAAATGTCCAGAACCAGAACTTCTAAATGAATAAAAATAACAAACAAAAATTTTATAAAAAAGGAATCTCACTCCCTGTTAGAAAATGTTGCACCAAAAACAATAAAAAAAAGACCCAAAACAATAAATACAATGGCCTATCCATTGTCAACAGCCAAAACTGCACTTCAATAATGATAATAGATAAAAATAATAATAGAGTTGTACATTTTTTAACTTTGATATATATATATATATATATATATATATATATATATATATATATATATATATATATATATATATATATATATATATATATATATTGAGGATGGAAAAATTATTGAGATGGGCACGTGACGTGTCAAGGGGTCTTTACATAACACCCCCACCCAAAATCCACACAAGCCTGCTGTGTCCCCCCCACTTCTGAAATCAAAATTTCGTCCCTGGGGGGAGCTATATATCTTACACATCCAGGGGAGCCGGAAACAAGTTTTCTATCTATATTACATCATTTATGGACTCTTCTGAGCAGAGAGCACAAAGAGCGGCACAGCGCGTTATTGCGCAGCGATCCAGGCTGCTGCGTCCAGCGCACGGTCCATTCTCAAAGTGGCGCAACCAAAAAACTATAATTAGCACATGATCGTTCATGTCCGCACATATTCTCTATTTTCTGTCTTATTTGTGCCTGAAGCGCTCTGCTGCTGCGCAGCTCATCACCTGTGCTGCGCGGTGCTGCGGTGATTTCACCTCACTGACGCAGCATCGAAAGGCGCACTCCGCTTTGCGGTCAGGAGATCCATTTGATCTGCTCAAAAGTAACTGATGAGGTGAAAAAGTAAGAATCCTGGCAGCAGTTTTTTCTGGAGAGTTTAGAGGAGATGCAGGAAGATGAGAGACAGACAGGACAGGAAATAGTTCAATAAAAACAAGAAAACAAAACTAAGTGTAAAGTAAAATGTAGGTAGATTTATCTCCACTACAAGTTTTTACCAGTATAAAACAATAAGTTATACACATGTCATATTTACACATCTGATACAATTCAAATCACCTTCAAAACTCAGTCACACACCCAGGGCCGTTTCAAGACATTTTGGGGGCCAAGGCAAAATGACCCCCCCCCCCCCCCCACCCACCCACCCCATAACTGGCCTCCCCAGAAGCCTCTGTGTAATTGTTACCCTCTCCAGTAATGTTAGTTATACAGTGTTTATAAAAGCTCCTCAGACATTACTGACATGTTCTAATATTATCAGATGAAAAACTAAATTATCAGACATGCTGTCTCATCTGCTGCTTTTAAAAACTTGCAAAAAGAAACAAAACCGTTTGAAAGCCACTATTTGTGGATTCTCTGAAAGTTTCCATGGAGTGTGTGACAACTTATTTTTTCATTGATCCTATCGTCTAATCTCACAGCTGAAACAAGCACCCTTAATAATCTGTGCACAGGAAGCGTACCGATGCTGTAGTAAAACAAAAGGTATAATAATTTATTATTAATAAAACCTTGTTGCAGCACTAAAGCAGAAAAATGAGATTTTGCAATACATATGCTAAATATTTACATATGAATTGTTTTAGAGCCCTTTAATTGGCAGAATCTGATATTAATTTAGTTCTTACAAAAAAATGGGTCCCAGCGTGGTTTGTGTGGCGTTGCCATAGTGTGACGTCATAGGCACAGATCCCCTGTCCTCTTGTTTGGAAATGGAAATATGATCACCCTGTACTAAACAAACTGTCCACCCGGGCTTTTGCGCTGCACAGAGACGCTTCGCTGCCTATGACTAAACGTCAGTTGAGAGTCAGTCTCATGCAGACTGACCAATGAAGAGAGGGCCTCAAGTTAAGACCCTCTCCTCATTGGTCAGTCCACACAAGGTGGGTCAAAGGTTACCCTGAGCGGGTTACGTGATGTCAGGCATTCAAGCATTGAGTATATTTACTGCATATTACAGTAAAATATTCTGTGACCATATTATGGTGATCCTTGGGTCGTGATGATGGAGCCCTTGAATATTGTTGCCCAGGGTACAACGAAGTCTTAATCTGGCCCTGGATGCAGCTAAATGTGCAAAAATGAGCACCTTTTTTTCTCAAACAAGCTCGCGGTCTTTAACTTCAAATGAAGATAAAACGGGTAAGGCAAGTCAAGATGTTAAACTTTACCAGCTGCAAATCACCATTCAAGTTAATTAAGCATCAATAATGAATTATATGGCATCATGACATAACGTTATGTAATATAATTTACAGTATGATGTGACTGATGCCACCAAACTGTCTTGTCAGAGTCAAACACAAGATCCAGTAGGCCTAATAAGCACCAGGCAGAAACCCACAATTCCAGAGCGGGCATGTACTGGTACTACTTATTGAGTCAGTGAACTGAATATTATTAAAATTTATATGATGAAAACTATCCTGGCTCTATATGAAAGTGTTCTAAAATGCTAGATGATTCAGCATTGATCAGAAAGCATGTAAAAAAGGAAAATGAATGCTGAATTGTGACAATTTTCACACAATGTAGTGTCAGAAGAAGAGCCAGGAGCCAGCAGTGAGGGTATTGCTCCTGTTGGGATAGAAGGTGAGCCAACTTATGTGCAAACAAGCAAACATCAGTTTCATTATAATAATTTTAATGTCCAAATAATAGTAGTGACCTGATGTATTTCTGTTTGTAAATGCACAAAGCCCACAACAGATCGCTATTAGAATGAAAGTAAAATGAAATAAGCCTGCATATTTTGCCATAGAAAATATTTTAATTGGTTACAAAGATGTGTTTTCCATATCAAATGTGCTAAAGCTTTACAGATGATTATTTTAATTGTGTGCAGGTGAGTCTAGGGAAACTGGAAAAAGTGTGAAAGGGAGTGCTGAGTCATTTCATTTTAAAGATTTGAAAATCTCAGAACAGCTGTTTGAACAGAATGTAGATTGTTATATTGTTAGAGAATGTGTTGTAAAGAACAATGTTGGAGATGTGCACTGATGTTCAAATAAACCTACATTGTAAAGCAACTCTTTCTTGCTTTACAAGAAAGAGTTGCTCTATCTTGTAAAGCAACTCAACTCTTTCAACTCTTTCTTGCTTTACAATTACAAGGCTTTACCGAGTAGTGTGCTTTTGTAGACTATACATATAAAGTTCTAACATGATTTTAATAATAATTCGTTAAGTGGGCCGGTCTGGGGTCTGAAACTCCAGGGCTGAAAATGTGTCCCACTCCGGCCCTGATGGTCACAGAAATAACTTGAATCTGACAAAAGTAATAATAAATAAAAATTCTATGAAATTTAACCAATGAAAGTCAAACAATGTTTTTCAACTGTGCTTCAATGTAATTATCTAAAAAAAAAATCTACTCATGGAACAAGCCTGGACAAAAATTATGGTACCCCTAGAAAAGACTTGAAATAATGTGACCAAAAGGAACATGTTAATTTCAGGTGTGTCCACTAGTTACCATCACAGGTGCCTACAATCTTGTAATCAGTTAGTGAGCCTATATATAGGACTCCAGGTAGTCACTGACATGTTGTGTACCACAGTATACATGGACCAGAGGAAGCACAGAAAAGCTGCCTCAGGATATTAAAAGCAAAATTACAGACAAGCATGTGAAGACTAGCAGAACATCTCCAAGTAGTGATGGGACAAATGCAGCCCCGTGAAACAACGGGTCTTTCCTACACATTGTGTTACTAAATGGCTCACTACTCGAGGCCTCACCTGAGTGCTTTAAGACACTGCCATCTGCTGGATGACTTAATGTTTTATGATCGCCTCCTCTAGACAGTCTTATCATTTCACAGTACTACAAAGTATGTAGATACAACGAAATTGGGTGTATTGTTCTCCTTTTGTGCAAAAGTGAAATATAAAATATAATTATTGTTAATCAAAAGTTTAGCTTACTGGAAACCTTAAATGTAAAAACAGTACAATAATAATAAAAGGGATAAAATAAACAATAATAAAACCACACTACTCGCCCAGATATTATAGTTTTATGTGAAAAGCTTTTGTGAGTCAAGGCAATACACTCGATACACACTCCGGTGCCTCGCTTCATTTTTCCCATCACTATCTCCAAGCAGCTTTTTGCTGTCATCATATTTTTGAATGCCTCCTCTACATTGGATAACAGAGCTGGGTGGTAAGAATTCAGAGTGAAAGTTCAGGCTTTCCTAATGGAGTCTATGACAATCATTAAAGAGATTTGTCCAGAAAGTTATTAAGGCATTCGGAGATGTTCCAGGGATGAAAATGCAGTTTTTATTGAGTTGATTGCAATGCTGTTCAAACGACATTGCGAATAAATTGTGACGTGTAGATTTCATACAAATGGTTGGACTAAAGAGGACAGGAAACGTAGGTGCTGCTTTATACCAGAGATTTCCTTGTCTGGTCCAACTATGAGAACTTTGGTTTTGTCTGTATTCAAACTCAAGTAATTTTCAACTGAAAGAAGGTAGATGTAGCTTTATTCCAGGAAACACATGTTAGGCCTAATGACTTGCCTAGCATGCAAAATCGTCAGGATAAAATACCCTAACCCTGAAATGAATGGTTCAATTCAATAAATGCCCTGAATCCTTTTTTACTGAATGGAACGAACCCGACTTACTGTTGGCAATGCAGACCAAGCTCTGACACCGGTCATACAGGGACCTAACAGCCCGTATCAGTGGGCCTGGTACCCCATACTCCTAAAGCTACCCCCACAGGGCCACCCAAGGAATGTGGTCGAACGCCTTCTCCAAAACCCACAAAACACATGTAGACTGGTTGAGCAAACTCCCATGTACCCTCCACGACCCCCTAAGGGTATAGAGCTGGCCATTTTTGAGACTTTCCAGTCTGGCTTCAGCGCTCTACACAGCACTGAGACTGCACTGGTTAGAGTGCTCAATGGCATTTATCTAGCTACTAATAGTGGTAATTCTGTGTTGTTACTTCTGCTGGACCTCACGGCTGCTTTTGGCACGATAGATCATGAAGTTCTGCTTCACCGTTTCCATCATTATGTCGGGATTTCAGGGTTAGCCCTGGAGTGGTTTAGATCATACCTGACAAATAGAAAGATGTGTGTAAAGATGGGAAGTTATTCCTCAGAGTGCTCTGATTTACCCTGGGGGTACCACAGGGCTTGATATTGGGAACTTTGTTGTTTTCTACTTACATTCTGCCCTTAGGTGATATCTGTCGTAAGCTTGGAGTTCACTTTCACCTTTACGCCAGGGACACACTGGCCGCGGAAGCGCCGCGAAGCACCGCGAAAATGGGACCGCCTTCATTCGGCGCCCTTGTTAAGCTATTCTATAAACCACATGGGCTGCCGAAGCGCCGCGAATCGCCTCGCGCCGGCGCTCCAGCCCGCGCCGTGCAGCGATCATTTCGGCGTCGGCTCTATTTTTTTTCGCGAGCCGCGGGTGAATCGCGTCAATTCTGGCAGGAAGTCAAACCTAGACATAAGAGGCAGGCCGGTAAAGTTAACAAAATAAAGCATTTCAAAATAATATTCCGCAATAGTCAAATGTGTTCGTAATCAGACACTGCAGAAAACCCACACGAACACGCACACACATAAACACACATCGAACTTGTGTGCGTGTGTGACCACGTGAAGGGGGGTGTGGTTTTGGGTGTCTTTTCACCGGAGCAAACGGGACAGAGAGGCAGAAAGTCTGAGGCAAGCAGTTAAGATGGATGACTTTAAATTAATTATGGAAGTTGAGAAACACAAGGAGCTGCATGCCCCCCCGAAAAACATGGTTATTTACGTACCCATGTCGGAAGAAACTGCTAGGATACAGCTGCAGAATTGGAGCGGGTTCCAAGAGATTCAGCTGGCAGAAACAACTCATACCATAGGTTCACACACACACACACACACACACACACACACACACACACACACACACACACACACACACACACACACACACACGCACGCACGCACGCACGCACGCACGCACACACACGTACAAACACTCAAACGTAGAGGAAAAGAGCTGAGAAAAGGCAGAGAGGAAATGGAGGACACCAAGTGTTTAAAAGAAAAACTACAGCTGAGCCGAGGCGCGCCTCGACTGGGGCGCGTCTGATCTGAACTGAGCAGCGGCAAGCAGCGGCCGAATTTCGTGAGCGATTCGCTTCTCGGCGCTTCGCGGCGCTTCGCGGCGCTTCCGCGGCCGATGTGTCCCCGGCATTATGCTGACGATAGTCAGCTGTACCTGCCTCTGAACACGTCAGGAGGTCCCTCTATTTCTTATCTTATGAATTGCTTGACGGAGATTAAGACCTGGATGAGTGGAAATTTTCTGAGCTGAAATGATCAGAAAACAGAGGCTATATTGTTTGCCCCAAGCAGACATTCTGACCCTTCTTTAATTGACTGTGGGTCATTTAATGGCCAGATGAGTACTTCAGTGACTGATCTTGGTGTTAAACTAGATAGCGCCCTTTGTTTTGACACCCACATTAATGGAGTGATCTCCTCCTCCTTTTTCCACCTTCATCGGCTGTCAAAGGTCAAGCCTTTCTTGTCATAACATGATCTTGAGACGGTAGTCCATGCTTTTATTATGGTGCGATTGGACTACTGTAACTCCGTTTTATTCGGTGTGAGCAAGGGCGCAATAACCAGGTTTTAAATGGTGCAGAATGCTGCTGCCAGATTTTTAGAGGGCAGGCGCAAGTATGACCACATTACCCCTGTCCTGGCTGCGCTTCATTGGCTGCCCGTTGATGTAAGGATTCGTTTTAAGATACTTTTGCTGGTTTTTAAAACGTTAAATGGTTTGGCCCCTCCTTACTTGATGTCATTGCTTCAACCGCACACCCCTGTACGGTCACTCCGCTCGGAGAACCTCATGCTCCTCTCGGTCCCAAGATCTCGCCTAAAGACGCGTGGTGATAGGGCCTTTGCTGCGACAGGTCCTAAGATTTGGAACGAGCTTCCTCTCAGCATAATGGCCTCCACCTCTGTGGCGGATTTTAAGGCAAGGCTAAAAACCTACTTTTATGATCTGTCTTTTAATCTTTCTAACTAGTTTTTATTGTTTTACTTAAATTGATCCATGTATTCATTGTGTTTTTTGTCTGTATCCAATGTTTTTGTTTTCTGGACCTAATGTTTTATGTTTTTATTTGGTCTGTGTAGCGCCTCGGTGGCATGTTTTTGCCTGTAAGGCTCGATTTTTAAATAAAGTTGAAGTTGAAGCTGGTCCAGTGTTCCATGGCCGAGATGAAAACCACATGGCTCCTCCTGAATCCACCGGACCCTCCTCTCCAGAACCCCTGAACAGATCTTACCAGGGAGGCTCAGGAGTGTGACCCCCCTGTAGTTGGAACACATCCTGTGGTCCCCCTTTTTAAATTGGGGGACCATCACCCCAGTCTGCCATTCTAGTGGAACTGCCCTCAATGTCCATACAATACTGCAGAGCCACATCAGCCTACACAACCCTAAAACATCCAGAGCCTTAAGGAACTCAGGGTGGATCTTGTCCATCCCTGGAGCCTTGCCAACGAGGAGCTTTTGGACCACCTCAGTGGCCTCTGCCCCAGAAATTAGAGAGCCCAACCCAAAGTCCCCAGACTTTGCTTGCTCACTGGAAGGTGTGCCGGTGGGATTGAGGAGAACTTCGAAGTATTCTGCCCGCCGATCCTCAACATCCTGAGTAGAGGTCAGCAGCACACCATCCCCACTATAGATAGTGTTGGTAGCGCACTGCTTTCACCTCCTTAGGTGAGACCTCTTGGACCGGAATTTCCTCAAAGTTGTGCGGAAGTCTTGCTTCATAGTCTCACCAAACTCCTCCCACACCCAGGTTGGCTAATGCTAATGCTAGCAGGTAGCATATTCATGATAGAGTAGGGACCAGAAAAAATAAAATGACACGCACATGTTCACATGAAACTAAGAATGAATATTTATTTTTATTTATTTCATTTAATCTTTATTTAACCAAATGAATCAATTGAGAACTCATTCTCATGAAAATGAAAGAAAAAAAAATCAAAAGTGAAACTCCACACCCCAGAGAACTGGGCACTGGTGCACTTGTGGGGTTTCCTTAAATAGCAACTTACTTCAAATATAATATTTTAGCCCAGAACCTTCTATCTTCATGTTCAGGTGAAAACTCTGCTCTACACTGAGGGTGATGTTGTTTTTACCGTATTCATTTCAATTCAGTTTATTTATAG